>NW_028317979.1:6189807-6344230 GCF_062004578.1 Staurois parvus | reverse complement strand
TCTTGGGCAGAGTTTCCAAATGGTCAGTCTGCCCCTGCAGGGGCCGGTGCTGCCATTTCTAAAAAATGCCGCCCTAGGCAAATGCCTTGTTTGCCTTGTGGTAAATACTCCCCTACATACAGGCGCAGTTGGCCTGTGTGCAAGAGCCCTTATTCTGTCTGTTTTGCAGTTCAGAACATTTTCACTGACTTCCTGCCCTGGTGACCACACAGGAAATATGGAGAAAACCTCGAAATGTAATATACCAACTGCAGCAGAAACCTATATAGAAACCTGCCCACAAGAAATTAGGGACATCTCAGCAGCTGGAACACAGACAGCTGTAAAAACCTGACTTTTTTGCACTCAATAGAAAAAATGGTGTTTCAACTTATACATACTAGTATTAGTGTTTTTTATTCTTTAGCTCATCTTTTATCCTAGAGCATAAAGTTGTAGAGTAAGGAGATCTCAGTATTATTGTCATTGGGGACAGTGCAGCTAACTAGTCACAATAGATGCATCTAGAGTGAATTAGGGGCACATTTATGAAGTATCTGCATAGCAATTTACCCAGTGAAAATGCAAATACATTTGTTAGGTGCGAATAACGCAAAAAAACCCCATAAAAACGTTAACAAACGTTATTAGGCTATGTCCTCTGCTGGTTGAATGTTTTTCATTGGTTTAAAACAAAAATACCACATTTGGTGATGAGTATCATAGGAAAATATTTTTCATTTTAAATTTCTGAAAAACATTCAACCAGCACAGGAAATGCCTAATAACAGCTATTAGGCTTTTAATGTTAGTAAATATCACAGTTAACATTTACACAAAAACCCCCCTGAAAAAACAGGACAAGGCTCGATCATTAACATTAGGGCAGAGTGAGTCCTCTTCAACTTTTAGGATCTTTGTCACCTACCTGATCAGAACTAATAATTCAATGACTGCACGTCCAATTGTTGTTGTTTTTCTTTTTTTTTTTTTTTTTCGGCAGATTCCTTTAAATGCACAAATGCATTTGTGTTCAATTACAATCAACGCAAACAAATAATCGGATAGTTATCGCCAATGAGATATTAGGGGTACGATAATATAGTTGTGCATTCAGCTTTCATTTGTAACCTTTGAAATAAATTGGAATATCTTCTCCCTCTACTTTAGCACAACTCCACACATACACACTGGGAGATCATAAACAATCATTCCAGAAAGGTCACTCATGCAAGACGTGCTTGCAGCTTACAGAAAAGATTGCACTTGACTATTAAAAGGTCAGATTTTGTGAATCTCTTTTTTTTTGCATTAAATATTTTGTATAGCACAGTGTTGTATGTGGCTTAACTTTAACATTTTAAATATTGGTTCAATAGGACTACTTTTTGAGAACCAGTTTTGAAATATGCATTTCTCATTCCCCCAAAGCAACTCTATATACAGTCCCTTCTCCACCCCCCCTTCCAAACACACAACATCCACCAGTCCCTACCACTCCCCCATAATCATTGGTAGTATAGATTTTAACAGTTGCTAGTATGCCATTCAGTGACCAGGTACAGTGGTATTCATTAATCACAAAGTTCTCCAAATTAAACCTGCTTGTCAGATGGGGACGTGTGTGACTTGTCTTCCCGTTTGCTTTGCATCATAGTAAAGAATGTTGTCCAAGTGACGTGACGCAGCACATTTGAATCCAAGTCCTACTGTATGTCCCAGTGGTGTACAGTGGTTCCCTAAAGATCTTGAAATACTTACAATTGTTCTTGTCATAAATCTGAAGGCAATCTATTGTATCCAATTAGCAAAGAGATTTACAGTCACCGGCCACTTTATTAGGTACACCTGGTCAATTGCTTGGTAGCACAAATTGCTAATCAGCCAATCACATGGCAGCTACACGATGCATTTTAGGCACATAGACATGGTTAAGACGACTTGCTGAAGTTCAAAATGAGCATCAGAATGGGAAAGAAAGAGGATTTAGGGGACTTCAAACGTGGCATGGTTGTTGGTGCCAGATGGGCTGGTCTGAGTATTTCAAAAACTGCTGATCTACTGGGATTTTCACGCACAACATCTCTAGGTTTTACAGAGAATTATCTGAAAAAGAGAAAATATCCAGTGAGGGGAAGTTGTGTGGATGAAAATGCCTTGTTGATGTCAGAGGTCAGAGGAGATTGGGCAGACTGGTTCAAGATGATAAAAAGGCAACAGTAACTCATGGCAATATGGACCAATATCTCTGAGGAATGTTTCCAACAACTTGTTGAATCTATGCCACAAGAATTATGGCAGTTCTGAAGGCAAAAGGGGATCCAACCAGGTAATAGCAAGATGTACCTAATAAAGTGACTGGTGAGTGTAATTGCCAGTGTAGCCCTAGTCTAAGGGAGAAAAGCCTCAAGCATTGTCACAGCCAACAAAATAATCCCCGTAATTTGTGTTATATATTTACTTCCTATGATTCCCTGATCTGAATGTTCTCTTCTGTTTGTAGGTTTTCAGTGAAGCTAGCTATGAACTTTGGGTGAAGTTAATGTAGTGTTCAGGTCATACACTGTGTGTACATATATTAGGAAAGTGAGTTTTTTGACCAAATTATCATTTTTATTGTCCAACTTCAAGCTGTATAATTTGGAATGCTTATTGGATTTAAGCATTTCAGAAATGTGTATTTGTGTAATAAGGAATGGTGTAGCGTAAGATCAACACCCTATATCAAGCTGTGCATAATTATCAGGCAGCTTCTTTTCTTCACCCAAAATGGGGCAAAAACAGATTCAACTAACTAAATTTGTAAAAAGTCTTTCAGAGGGACGCAGCACGCTTTAAATTGCTAAGATGTTGGGGCGTGATCACAGAACCATCAAACGTTTTGTTGCAAATAGATAGTCAACAGGGTCGCAAGAAACGTGCTGAGAAAAAAGACACAAATTAAGTACCAAAGATTTGGGAAGAATCAAACTTGAAGCTACCAGGAACCCATTATCCTCCAGTTCTATCATGTTCCAGAACTACAACCTACCTGGAGTGCCCAGAAGTACAAGATGTTCAGTGCTCAGAGACATGGCCAAGATAAGGAAGGCTGAAACCCAGCCACCACTGAACAAGACACATAAGTTAAAACGTCAAGACTGGGCCAAGAAATATCTATAGACACATTTTCAAAGGTTTTATGGACTGATGAGACGAGAGTGACTCTTGACAGGCCAGATGGATGGGCCTGTGGCTGGATCAGTAACTGGCACAGAACTCTACTTCGACTCAGATGCCAGCAAGGTGGAGGTGGGGTTCTGGTATGGGCTGATATTATTACAGTAATAATGCAAATGTGCATGTTTGTAGAATGATTTTTTTGTTACTAGGATCATTTGGCCATGAGATTGTGCATACATGGATGGCTGCCTTTTAAAATGTGTACCATTAGATACCTTCCATTATGTAAAGCTCCTGAAACCTTTACATATATTAAATAAACTATATTCATTTTTTAATATAACTTATATTGTGTTCTGTGTATACTGGTGCTTTAATCTGAAGTTTCCATAGATAAAGAGTTTATTTTTCTACAGCCACAGCAAGCATCTCTGCAATAAGTTTACAAGCCACAGGGCATATGACTTAGTAGTTAGCACTTCTGTCTTGCAGTGCCTGGGGTCTCTGGTTCAAATTCCGGTCAGGACCTTATCTGCATGGAGTTTGCATGTTTTCCCTGAGCTTATGTAGGTTTCTTCCCACACTCCGAGGGCATGCTGGTAGGTTAATTAGCTTCTGTCAAATCTGGCCCTAGTATGTGTATATATGTGCGATAGATACCTTAGAGAGGGACTGCTGTGAATGTACAGTATGTAAAGTACTGTGCAAATTGTCGGCACTACATAAATACCTGAAATAAATACAATATGTAACCATAATTGATCTTTTGCCCTCTACATAATGGGAAACAAGTGAAAAAAATTAGCAGAATTATTGAGACCTTTCTAGAATATTAATGACAGGTAGTCAGAACTGTGATTAAAACACCAAGGGCAGGTATTTTGCTTTTAGAGCTAGTTCAGACGCATGGTGCCCTCTGAAGAGTGTTCTTCGTTGGATCGCTTTTCAAAAGCATTTGACAGGCTGTGAGGAGGCAATATATCACCTCCATATAACCCTTTAAATGTCGCATTACCACAATCACGTAGATTGCGATAGTACCTGCCGAAAGCAACATGGTGTCTAATTTTTGCAGGATGTTGGCGTTAAGGTGGACAGGTAGTGAGCAGTAAAACTGTGGCTCAATTGCACCTGGCCGCGCATGTGAATGAGGTCTTAGGGTTCTTTCATGCAGGTGTCAAATTTTAAAGCAGCCTTTAACCTGCATTAACAAGCCTATAGCATTAGCGAGTATTTTGGATACACTACACAGGCGTTCAAGTCGCATCATGAAAACCTTCCCTTAATGCCCTGTGAGATTTTTTTTAATTGCTTACAAAGCTAAAATGGGAAATTATATTTTTTCAGTCTTTGCAGCCATGCCTTAAACACATTGTAAATGCCATAGGTTTGTTTCTGGTGCATTTATGCTGTGATTGCGGAATTTTCAGGGGCGGACTGACAACTCATGGGGCCCACGAGCAATAGGGGATCATGGGGCCCTCGTGTCCTCGCCCACACTCAAACCACACCCAAAAAAGTCTATGAAAGGTACCAGGGACATCTCATGGGGCCAAAGATAGTTTTTTTTTAGAGGTTACAAAATAAATTACTGTATCACCCAATATATGGCTTCCATTCAGTAGCCCAAAGAGGCATACAAAAAAGAAGGGTTTGTGAAAAGGAATTCACAGAAAAGCGGCTACATTATGAACAGAATGTGATACTCAGAAAAATTTCCAAAAATTATGCTTAATTACATATAAATATTTGACACATGGGCAATCGCCCTGGTTTACCATCACCTCAGTATGGGACAATACACACAGACCTAAAACCATATAAAATAACACCAAGACCGGTCTGAATAGATGTGCTGCAAAGACAATGACCACTAAGGTCTAAAGTCCTTGTAGCACTGGCACATAGGTTAACACTTCCCAAAGGAGGTGTACACAAAAATTATACCATAGGTATATAGTGTCACATGTAATGAATATAAAGACATGTGTCATAACCATATAGGTTCTGTCCCATAGAGGGGAATTCCCAAAAATTATACCGAAGGTATGAAATATCACATGTATACAATGCAGCGAGCACAGTGTGCGTCAAAAGAGAGGCATAACCATAAGCCTATGTAAGGCAGCAAAAGGATATCACAAATGAAATGCAGTACAGTCCCGTGCCGGCACATGTAGTTGGGGCCCATTCATCTGTAATATAAGTGACTGATTCTTATATATAAATACTTAGCACAACCGCTGGTCATAGTTAAATTAAAAAGACAGGTGACTGGAAATATCAAAGGGAGGAAAGACTTGACAATTACAGCAATGCACACAAAAGTAAAAAACAAAAATTATATTCAATTGAAAATTACCACACTTTCACCAGGAGATGGCAATGTTAATGAAAGGATCTCCAAACCTATTTATTAGGTCAAAAATACACAAGGACACAGTAAAAATTACCGCAAAACCACCACAAGATGGCGATGTTAATTAACAAATCCCTCTATAGGTTATTTTGCCCAGGGTTCCTAAACTTCAAATTAACCACTTATAAGTGTACATTTATTCTCAAAGGAGAGGAAAATTGTTCAAAGATTAGTCCCTTCTACACTTCTAGACCTATATTTCAATGTGTACCATCAGGTTATTAGATATCTCCCCAAAGAAGGTTTACCTTGATTATTTAATTAACATATTGTCCTTAATAATTCAATTAACGCATTAAGCAGCCATTGACAGGAGTGAGGAATTACCACAGATTGACCAACATATGGCAATATAAGAACATATATCCATACAGATCTATTTATCCAAAAATACTTGGAGATCACATTCCACATTTAACTCCTTTGGGTACAATGTATCACGTTTATATATCCAATATTTCTCCTTTTTTAGCAGTTCTCTATCAAAATCACCTCTCCTTTGAGGGAAATGCAATGCATAGAAACCTTTCACTTTTGTACCATCCAATTTACCTCCATGATATTTAGCATAGTGTTGGGCAAGATTACTTTCAGGGTCATCTTTTTACAGGGACAAGTCAAAATATATAATACTCTCACTGTAGAACAATTTATAAGGCTTTGAATTTTATAATGAGTGCTATTCCTTGAGTCAGAATTCCTATTCCTTGTGCTAAGTATTTAGCCCCTTTTCTTCCATTGGGGATAACTGCAATGTAATTTTTTGCATATGTGGGTGGGTCTTAATCCACTATATATAGAAGGTTGAAATGCAGGAATCCCATTGGTCCTGACGAAGCTGAGTGAGATACGCCCATCGGCGAAACGCGTTGACGTCATACGTCAGATACGTCACTTCCGGTCATGCGCACTAGGTGGAACGCACGCTGACCTACAAGGAGGTAGCCATCTTCACATGCTATGAGGCATACTTAGGCGGCACAGGCGCCATGGAGAGGTCGGAACCCGCGGTATGTCGGCTGATGTTAGCGGTGGTTCCTTGGTTCCATATAGCAGTACCTTTTGAAGGGCAGTACTTATGAAGGATATCCTTTTCTTTCCTACTACCCATTGCACAGGTGGATGGGGACATTATGGTGCTTTATATAGGAAACAAGGCATGCCACATATATTTCAATGGGCGGAGGAGCCGCTGGGCCTTATCTTGTTTTCAACAAAAAGTGGTGTGTAGTCCACATGCTGTGGTGAAGAAATCACTTGAAGCAGTGTTCTGCTACTTGCATCTGTTTCTCCATCCAGGCAACAACTGGGGCGTTATTTATATCTAAAAGTCCTAAGAATCAGTCACTTATATTACAGATGAATGGGCCCCAACTACATGTGCCGGCACGGGACTGTACTGCATTTCATTTGTGATATCCTTTTGCTGCCTTACATAGGCTTATGGTTATGCCTCTCTTTTGACGCACACTGTGCTCGCTGCATTGTATACATGTGATATTTCATACCTTCGGTATAATTTTTGGGAATTCCCCTCTATGGGACAGAACCTATATGGTTATGACACATGTCTTTATATTCATTACATGTGACACTATATACCTATGGTATAATTTTTGTGTACACCTCCTTTGGGAAGTGTTAACCTATGTGCCAGTGCTACAAGGACTTTAGACCTTAGTGGTCATTGTCTTTGCAGCACATCTATTCAGACCGGTCTTGGTGTTATTTTATATGGTTTTAGGTCTGTGTGTATTGTCCCATACTGAGGTGATGGTAAACCAGGGCGATTGCCCATGTGTCAAATATTTATATGTAATTAAGCATAATTTTTGGAAATTTTTCTGAGTATCACATTCTGTTCATAATGTAGCCGCTTTTCTGTGAATTCCTTTTCACAAACCCTTCTTTTTTTGTATGCCTCTTTGGGCTACTGAATGGAAGCCATATATTGGGTGATACAGTAATTTATTTTGTAACCTCTAAAAAAAACTATCTTTAGTCAATGTGTCTTTTGGGTTCTTATGGACCTTTTCTTATAGAGGTTATTTGACTTTGATAATTTGGTTTACCATCGCCTCGGCTAATGAGTTTTTATTTTTTAAGGTGACTGGAATACATTGATTGGAAAGGATTGTCTTCATGGCATTTATACCAGGAGAAGAGGTTGAGCTAGAAATGCATCAAGCTTTTGTAGCTGAAGGTTCGGGTCAATTTACCGAGGATGAGGATATTAAAATAAAGTTTCGGGAACATAAAAAGTTAGTTATTAAACGTCTCAACCGGAAGTGGGATGTATGCTTCTTGGAAGCCTACATCAAACAGAGTATTATCCCACGCGGTTTGAGAAGTAAGGTAGTCCCGGCTGAACATCTACATAATGAAAGGTTTCTAGAGAAATGGAAAATGCTATGCATAGAACATGGGATTAATGGTATGAAACTCATAGTTGAGGAAGAAAAAGTGCAACTTGAAGAATTAGATGTGGCCATTAGTAAGAGTGTATCAGGATTAGATCCCTTTAAAAATCAGGAGAACTTTGAAAAATACAATGAACAACTTAAAAAGGAAGTTGAAAAAGTTCAAAAAAACCTTAGAACCACTAAGCAAACTAAATTTAGGCGTGACCTTAAAGACTGGGAAACAGGAGAGATTTTTGATCTCACTATAAAAAGAAGTAGAAGTCGATCTAAACGAAGAATTTTTCGTTCACATTCTAGATCAATGGGGGAAACTGTGTCTAGTGAAAGCGACTCTGAGAATCTCGGGAAATCTGTATCTTTTTTAGACCAACAAGATGGGGAATCTCCCCGAATCAATCAACTACAGATGGGAAGAGGATCCAAAAAGAAAACAGAGGAATCCTCAAAAAGCAAACATCAGGAGGACAAGGGCAGAACAAGAAGTCAGAGGAGGCAGTAGATGAAATTACCCATGACAGGAAGGTAATCAATTTGGCTAATTTTCCACTCAGAAGGGAACATATCTCTTTACTTAATAAGGGTATGTCCTTTTCACCAGTAACCCCCATGGATGAGTTCGAAGTATTTAAAGATGTTAATTTATTTTTGAGAAAAGTTTTTTTAAGAATGATACATGGTAATCCCACTATGTTGGAGGATATGGCTTCTGACTCCTCCATGGAGGACCGCAAGATGCTTGATGTGTTGATATCTCTCATGGAGGAAAGTGAGGATGGTGATGAGAATGAATTAGATTTGGATAATCACAATGAGGTGATCAGAAAAGTTGATCTAAATATTAGGTCGACTAAAATGCCGAAAATACGTTCCAACATGAGGATATCGACATTTCTAGATTTTGTTGCTGATGATCTTAAAAAACTTGAGTGGAAAATGCCAATTGGTGACAATCTTACAAAGAAGGAAAGAAAAGCCCTCAAAGAATTAAAAGAGACCAAGAATATTGTAATTAAGAGAAGTGATAAGGGGGGCAATGTAGTTATTTTAAATTAACAAAACTATGTTAAAGAGGTGAAGCGCCTATTGGGAGATTCATCCACATATAGGAAAGTAGCCACTAATCCGTTTCATGTGGTGGCAAGAAAACTAAACTCCATCTTAACATTGGGAAAAGAGGTGGGCCTCCTAACTAAAAAAGAGTATGAATATCTGAGAACTGAAGAATTTAATCACCCTACCTTTTATATTATCCCTAAAATACATAAAAATCAGGAAAATCCCCTAGGTAGACCCATTGTTTCTGCCATCAATGGCCCCCTAGACAAAACAGGGAAATATATTGACCTGTTTCTTAAAGACATGGTTCCTAATCTTCCCTCCTATGTAAGAGACACTAAAGATGTGTTGGCTAAAATTGAAAATTTAATCATCAATGAAAATTCCATTCTAGTGGGAATAGATGTGGAATCACTTTACACATCGATCCCACATGAATGTGGCTTGAGATCGGCTTTTTACTTCCTTGATAAAACATACCCCACTTTGGGAGGACAGAATGAATTTATTAGTGAGTTGCTGGACTTTGCGTTACGACATAACTTTTTCCAATTTAATAATACCTTTTATCAACAGATCAGAGGTACCAGTATGGGAGCACCGTGGGCTCCGGCCTATGCATGTTTGCATCTAGGTTTCTGGGAGGAGCAGGTTGTCTTCAGATCAACAAGGTTCCTTGTTAATGTCCAGATTTGGTTAAGATATATAGATGATGTGTTCCTTGTATGGAGAGGAACATCAGAGGAATTAAAACTTTTTATGGAGGAATTAAATCAAAATCCCTTTAACATTGGACTCACGTATGTTTTTGATGAAAGGTGTATTTCCTTCCTGGACTTGGAAATTAGACTTGAGAATGGAAGACTCCTCACAAAAACATATAGGAAACCTACTGCTGCCAATACTCTACTAGAGGCCAGAAGCTATCACCCACGTTCACTGATTTCAGGAATTCCAGTGGGACAATTTCTGAGATGTCGGAGAAATTGTTCGAATATTCATGACTTTAGGATGGAAGCACAGGATCTTTATAGAAGATTTAGGGAACGGGGATATTCTCACTCTCAAATCAGAAAAGCTCGGAGACGGGCATATCAAACTGACCGTAAGGATTTATTATCTCCTAAAAAGGAGGAGAAGGTCAAATTAAGTGAGCAACCTGTTAGAATGATAACTCAATTTGGAGCCCAATGGCAAGCTGTAAAACAAATATTAGAAAAACATTGGAAGATTTTAACTCAATGTCCCAAATTGAATAAAATTGTAGGTGAGCGCCCCCCAAATGGTAGCAAGAAGAGCACCAAATCTTGGTGACCTCCTTATTCATTCTGACTATCAACCGTTAAAACAGACAACATGGTTAAAATCACGTACTAAAGGGATGTTTAAATGTGGAAAATGCCAAATCTGTAAATATGTGGATCGTACAGACTCTTTTTCTGACTCAAGGAATAGCACTCATTATAAAATTCAAAGCCTTATAAATTGTTCTACAGTGAGAGTATTATATATTTTGACTTGTCCCTGTAAAAAGATGTATATTGGTAAGACCAAAAGACAACTTAAGGTACGAATAGGTGAACATTTCAGAGATATTAGATCTAATGACCCTGAAAGTAATCTTGCCCAACACTATGCTAAATATCATGGAGGTAAATTGGATGGTACAAAAGTGAAAGGTTTCTATGCATTGCATTTCCCTCAAAGGAGAGGTGATTTTGATAGAGAACTGCTAAAAAAGGAGAAATATTGGATATATAAACGTGATACATTGTACCCAAAGGAGTTAAATGTGGAATGTGATCTCCAAGTATTTTTGGATAAATAGATCTGTATGGATATATGTTCTTATATTGCCATATGTTGGTCAATCTGTGGTAATTCCTCACTCCTGTCAATGGCTGGTTAATGCGTTAATTGAATTATTAAGGACAATATGTTAATTAAATAATCAAGGTAAACCTTCTTTGGGGAGATATCTAATAACCTGATGGTACACATTGAAATATAGGTCTAGAAGTGTAGAAGGGACTAATCTTTGAACTATTTTCCTCTCCTTTGAGAATAAATGTACACTTATAAGTGGTTAATTTGAAGTTTAGGAACCCTGGGCAAAATAACCTATAGAGGGATTTGTTAATTAACATCGCCATCTTGTGGTGGTTTTGCGGTAATTTTTACTGTGTCCCTGTGTATTTTTGACCTAATAAATAGGTTTGGAGATCCTTTCATTAACATTGCCATCTCCTGGTGAAAGTGTGGTAATTTTCAATTGAATATAATTTTTGTTTTTTACTTTTGTGTGCATTGCTGTAATTGTCAAGTCTTTCCTCCCTTTGATATTTCCAGTCACCTGTCTTTTTAATTTAACTATGACCAGCGGTTGTGCTAAGTATTTAGCCCCTTTTCTTCCATTGGGGATAACTGCAATGTAATTTTTTGCATATGTGGGTGGGTCTTAATCCACTATAAATAGAAGGTTGAAATGCAGGAATCCCATTGGTCCTGACGAAGCTGAGTGAGATACGCCCATCGGCGAAACGCGTTGACGTCATACGTCAGATACGTCACTTCCGGTCATGCGCACTAGGTGGAACGCACGCTGACCTACAAGGAGGTAGCCATCTTCACATGCTATGAGGCATACTTAGGCGGCACAGGCGCCATGGAGAGGTCGGAACCCGCGGTATGTCGGCTGATGTTAGCGGTGGTTCCTTGGTTCCATATAGCAGTACCTTTTGAAGGGCAGTACTTATGAAGGATATCCTTTTCTTTCCTACTACCCATTGCACAGGTGGATGGGGACATTATGGTGCTTTATATAGGAAACAAGGCATGCCACATATATTTCAATGGGCGGAGGAGCCGCTGGGCCTTATCTTGTTTTCAACAAAAAGTGGTGTGTAATCCACATGCTGTGGTGAAGAAATCACTTGAAGCAGTGTTCTGCTACTTGCATCTGTTTCTCCATCCAGGCAACAACTGGGGCGTTATTTATATCTAAAAGTCCTAAGAATCAGTCACTTATATTACAGATGAATGGGCCCCAACTACATGTGCCGGCACGGGACTGTACTGCATTTCATTTGTGATATCCTTTTGCTGCCTTACATAGGCTTATGGTTATGCCTCTCTTTTGACGCACACTGTGCTCGCTGCATTGTATACATGTGATATTTCATACCTTCGGTATAATTTTTGGGAATTCCCCTCTATGGGACAGAACCTATATGGTTATGACACATGTCTTTATATTCATTACATGTGACACTATATACCTATGGTATAATTTTTGTGTACACCTCCTTTGGGAAGTGTTAACCTATGTGCCAGTGCTACAAGGACTTTAGACCTTAGTGGTCATTGTCTTTGCAGCACATCTATTCAGACCGGACTTGGTGTTATTTTATATGGTTTTAGGTCTGTGTGTATTGTCCCATACTGAGGTGATGGTAAACCAGGGCGATTGCCCATATGTCAAATATTTATGTGTAATTAAGCATAATTTTTGGAAATTTTTCTGAGTATCACATTCTGTTCATAATGTAGCCGCTTTTCTGTGAATTCCTTTTCACAAACCCTTCTTTTTTGTACATCTCATGGGGCCCCCTACTGACCCCGGGCCCTTGGGCAGTGCATGAGTTCCCCAATGGTCGGTCCGCCCCTAGGTATGTTTAATAGAAGTGAATGGAGGTGGTTGCAAAGCGCCAGCACTTGCCAAATTCTGCAGGCATTGTTATTGACAGGAGGCAATGCTAACGCTGCAGTGTGTACACCTCCATCCCTTCCCTATTTTATTAATTTTGAGTGACATTAATAGCATTAGGGAGGCAGTAAAAATGCGACTCAACTGCCTATTTTCACAGGCTGTAGGCTTCTTTTACATTTTCAATAAGCTCACTGTCCTCTGAAAAGCAATTCACGGTGAATTGCTTTTCAGAGGGCAGTATAGCAGTGACTGACAGGTGTTCAGGAGGTGCTACTGATGCATCCCAAATGCCTGTTTTTTTTTCTTTACTTTTATTTTTAAATTGTCTGGTGGCAATTATAAATTATGGGACCACATCTCCACTGCGAGCCAAGGGTTTGGCTTGCGGTTGCGGCACGGCCTTATTGAACTCAAGGGGCAAGTTTGCCAGCTGGTAAAACTTTGCATCTCGAATTAAGAATACTATGGTTGCAAAGTGAAGCATCACAGCCATGGCATGCATACAGCCCTCTCTAGGTATATTGTTACAATTCTGGTGGAGTGGCTGGAGTGAGGAAAATCCACAATTCAGTCACTTGTTTTTACCACCCCCTAGCCACTAATCTGAAAGAGTCCTTAAAGTCCAGTCACAGCAATTCCCAAGTATATTTTCCATAACCTTTGATGCTTAAAAGTGGAACATATAAGGTAACATTTAGTCCTTTTCCTTAACCACTTGCCCTCCAGATGATTTACCCCCCTTCCTGACCATGCCAATTTTTGTGATACGGTGCTGCGTTACTTTAACTAACAATTGCACGGTCATGCAATGCTGCACCCAAATGAAATTTATGTCCTTTTTCCCCCACAAATAAACCTTTCTTTTGTGGTATTTGATTGCCTCTGCGGTTTTTATTTTTTGCGCTATAAACAAAAAAAGACCGACAAGTTTAAAAAATATATATATATATTTTTTTGACTTTTTGCTATTAAACATGTCCAGTAAAAAAAATTAAAAAATCAATTTTCTTCATAAATTTAGGCCAAAATGTATTCTGCTACATGTCTTTGCTAAAATAAAACTCCCAATACATGCAAATTAATTGGTTTATGTGAAAGGTATAGCGTTTACAAATGGCAGTAACTGCGGCAGGTATTCTGACACTGGGGGGGAACTGACTTGGTGTCACTGACATCCCCAGTGACACTAGTACAGTGATCAGTGCTAATAAAAAGCACTAACACTGTACTAATGGCACTGGGCAGGAAGGGGTTAACACGTGGGGCAATCAAAGGGTTAACTGTGTGCTGTGTGCCGTTTTACTGTGTGCTTTCCACTGTAAGCACACTATTTTGTATGGCTCTGCTTTGCAGAGTCATACAAAGCAGTGTGCAGGAGCTGACAGGGTTGAGATCTGTGTTGTTGATACACAGGTCTCTCCCCCGTTGGTTATACTCGGAGATCACCGGATGCCAGTGGGGAATCACCAGCACGGACTCAGTGATTGACAGCTGAGGTCGTGAATGGCGGCACAGTTAGGGTGTGTGCTCCCCCTACCCTGAACTATATATATATATATATATATATATATATATATATACTACCCTGAACTACACTATATATACGTGATTTTGCACACCTGTTCCGCCCTATACCAGTATTTCTGCTATAGGATGGCGCGGAAAAGGTCAACAGAGCTGAGCATGATAGTCACAGGTTTTTACAAAGATTTTCTGTATGTGGTAATGTTTGTGGATACCTACTCATATGGACTATGGCTGATAGCAGGGCCAGAACATGGGGTGGCCAGGAGGGGCGGGCACCCTGGGCACAGTACTATCATGTGAGGTGGGGGGGCACTGCATAGAAAGTACCTACCTACAAGTTGTCAGGAGTAGTGACAGAAGCTTCACTACGCCTGTCAGCTTAGCTCTGGCAGAGACAAGCCAGATCTGGAGAGGAGGAGAGAGCTGGGAGGAGGGACGGGTTGTACTCCTTCTCCCCTCCAGCTCCTTCTCCTGCTACTGCAGCTTCCCTGGATTGGGATTGCCAGATCACCACTGTGCAGTGTTTGTTAACCCTGCCCCATCTCCTCTCAGCAAAACATGTGGGTAGGGGATGGGTAAGCAAACACCGCACAGTGGCAATTTGACATCAAGTGGCATGTCCAGTATGGGGCCCCAACACTGCAATGCTTTAGACCTCTATAGCCCCCCCTCTAGTGCTTGTATTTTTTGGGGGGAAGAATGGGGATTTTTGCTGACACAGATTGCTGATACATTTGGGGGGGGGGGGGGTGCTGTTTGGCATCTCCACCCTGGGCACTAGATGACCCTGTCTGGTACTCAGACCTGGGCTGAAGAGATCTTGATGTCCCTGAAAGGAATACGAAGCTGGTAATCAACCACCGTCTACATAGGCTTAAAATATCATTTTTTGTTGAACTAACCCTTTAATCATGTGTTCACCTCTAATAATTGCACTCTGTGCAATAAACCCAATGATGTGTGTAATATACACAGAACACTGCAGCAAATGTAGTTCTAGTCTGGTACTGGTATATTTGTATATCACTGTGCAGATATTCATTAGTAAGTTGTGTTAAATTGCTAATAACAAACCTTTGCAATTAGGCAAGTAATGCAGATCATTATAGTTTATATGAGGTGCCTTCCTATGCAATGTGAAACTGGTACAAACAATGATAAATTATTAATAACTAGCATCACAGCCTAATCTGTTTACTTGATATTATTGTCACCAGAGCTGGTGCTAGGTATGGTGCATATTTTATTTCTAATTAAAACTGAATAAAAGCTTCCTGCTGACATCATCTGCTTTAATTGTATTTAATATGAAATAATCTTCATACTTAAGCATTGTAAATGTTGCCTGATTTTATATTTAAAGCAAAGTGTTGTCAGCTAAGTTGGTCTCCTGCAGTAGAATACCTGTGTGGGTTTGTTATGTCTTAAATAGTGTTATAATTGTTTCTGGATGCTAGAAAGTACAGGTTTAAACCTAAATTTGCTAATAACATTCATAATCATATTTACATTAAACATACCATTAGGGAGCACAATTTATATTGTGTATCTGTTCCATGTTGTAATACCTTTACCCATGGGAGTAGCTATGCAGCTGCTATACGTCCCAGACTTAAAAGTGAACTTGATGATAGACCCCCTGTATGGTCCAGGTGGGGTTGCTTGGCTTCTTGTTTCAGCTCACACACATCTCATTACCTTCTTGCAGCCAGGAGAAAGAAATATGGGGGGCACTTTTCATAATGTTTTTCACTAGTTAATAGTTACTTAGTTAGTCTGGCTGAAAAAAGACAAAAGTCCATCCAGTTCAACCATTAAAAAAAAAAAAAAAAAAATTTATGATCCTATACCCACAGTTGATCCAGAGGAAGGCAAAAAAAAATCCAGCAAAGCATGATTCAATTTGCTCCTGCAGGGAAAAAAATTCCTCCCTGATCCCCAAAGAGGCGATCAGATATTCCCTGGATCAACTTTACCTATACATAGTAACCAGTTATATTCTGTGTATCTAAGAAATAATCCAGGCCTTTTTTAAAGCAATCCACTGAGCTGGCCAGAACCAACTCTTGAGGGAGTCTATTCCACATTTTCACAGCTCTTACTGTGAAGAAACATTTCCGTGTTTGGAGATTTCATTTCTTTTAATCCAGACATAAAGAGTGCCCTAAGAGTGTTCACTATATAAACCACTGATGTATTTATGCATGTTGATCATATCCCCCCTTGATCTCCTCTTCTCAAGAGAGAATAAATTCAGTTTGTGTAATCTTTCCTCATAGCTGAGCTCCTCCATGCCTCTTATTATTTTTTGTAGATCTCTGTACTAATCTCCAGGATGTGTTGGACAACAAGCTTCAGCTTTGGTTTCTGCCTAACCAGTATTTATATAAGAAGAATACGCTTCCTACTTCCTCAGTGCCAAGCTATTAAAGTGTTACTAAACCCTCAACAGTAAAATCAGTCTATATATGCAATAAAACATGCTTGTTACACTCACTGTGGGACCTAAGGGGTTAATCTTCAGCATTGTATAATAAGGATGTTGATCTTGCCTGCTCTAAACGTCCCCTCCTTCTACTGTCCTCAATCCACCTGCTAACAGAAAATAGCCTTGGGGGCAAGCTGCCCATGCTCAGTTTGGTGTGTATTGCTAGAGAGGGTGTGTCACGATCGCAAGATCGCCGCCACCAACATGCGACAATCTCACGACCACGACCACCAATATGTCACAATTGTGGCGTCAGGCCCCACACTTTCTCACCAAACTCGTGACCGAAGGACCGGCCGATCCAGACCGCGATGTGACCTGCATAACAATGCCACACCCAGCTACACCCTACACAGCGATTTTCCAGCTAATGGATTTCAATCTGTGCCTGCAGCCTGGATGCGCTTGTTACTGGGTCAAGTTAATTACGCAACTGACCCTTACACTGCCACCACCCCTTTTTGTACAGAGAAAGGGGAAACTCTGTTTATCAAATATACACTGTAATGGTTGAAAAGCTGTCTGTCCAATACGGTCACCGCAGGCCGATTGGGCAGAGGATTAAACAAACACAGTAGCATCTCTTTAGAGGCAGGAATTCGTAAATTGCAATTAAGCGCTTTAGAAACAGTTTAACACTTTCAGAAAGAAAGATTTATTACTAAAAGAGTCAAAAACAGGTGCAATAAAATATTTACAGAAAACAATGTAACTAAGATATATATATATATATATATATATATATATATATACACAAAGAACCATAGCACAGCAGAGAGATAATAGGAAGGAAGTTAAAGGGTTACAAATGGGAGCTGTCTTCAACTTTTTTTTGGCCTGCTAGCCTGTGTTTTAAAGTCCCCCAGAAGGGGGGGGGGGTGGCTCTGAGTAACTGACCAATACTCTGTTTAGGGAGGGATCGTCGGGCGGACTCTGAATTAGAACCAACATCTTCATAATCCATGATATGAAACATAGGGGACAAACTGACTTGTGAAATGTTCATTTAATTCTGTCATCTAGCTGCTAGATTTTATGAGGTTACAATCTCTTCAATTCCTGGGAAAAGCTGCCTTATCTCAGTTACGAAGTGAGAAATTACACATGTCCTTGGGCAGCTAGTCTCTGTCTCTCTTGGGGGGCTTTGTAGCTCTGGGCCCCCTGCTGCTCTACCTGCCAGTGACACTTTTAACACACACACATCTGTCACTGTGCCTCTCAGGAAGGGAGGGGGAAGGAGAATGAGAAATGAGAGACACAATACTCAGTACCAAGATGGAGGTACCTACAAAATGGTTGAACTGCGTACATCACTGTGTTTTGCGCATTTTTTGCGACAGGGTGCATGTGAAGGGCCAATCAGTGCTGTCCAGACAGAGGATCAGGGGTCCAGCAGCCTCATAGGGGAGAATGAAAACTCCTCCTGCAAGCTTTAACCAGTGCTGTGCTGGACACTGATAGAAGTCACAAGACTATTACTAAAATAATTGTATTTCCATGTTCTGTGTACTGTGGGAGACCATATATAGTGAATGCAGAGTCCTGGGTTTAGTAACACTTTAAGAAATACATTTCTACATTTCTGCACTTACACAGGCCATACATGGGTTGAATTCGAAAGAATTTTCATTCACATTTTGCACCATTAGTGGGCTGCAGCACTGACGATGCGGCCATTGAATTTGAGTGATCAGGCATGTTGTAATTTTTTTGAAAAACGAAAAATTTCTAATCAATGATGAGAGAATCATATGATAAATATAATCGAAAAAGAAATGAGCATGAGCTATGACCTGGAAAGAAAAGAAGATTCCCAGCCACTAAAATTCTTTTCTGTAGCAATATGAGGTGAAATTGAAGGATTGGTTGGTCTTGGTTGGTCAAATTTTTAAATCAGTGATGGCACCATCAGATTACAAAACGCACAAAATTTCTAATTTTCTAAAGAAAATTTGACGCATGTATGGCCTGCAATATTAGCTGGATAATAAATAAAGCAAATCTTATTGACATCAGCACTCACCAGTACTCAAATACTGTAATACCTAACAAAATATAAACAAAATATGTCATGAACTGTGCCTTAAAGAGAAAGCAGTATTACAAAAAAATGTGTTTCGCCATCTTCTCAAGACAGGATTAAATGTGTAAATACAATGATCATTCCACAAGTACTGTATATAAAAACTCAATCACATGAATAAAATAAGTTAGCACAAAACACAAGTTTATAGAAAAAGCCTCATGCTCGATAGAATTAAAAAAAAAGAGTTCATGACAAACACTTAAAATCGTCGTCCTCAAGTGTTCAGCATTCCACCACCTTTATTAAATAAGCTTCTTACCAGAAAGGCAGCCCCAAGAATATAGAGGTCACACAGTGCTTTAATTCTCCAATAGATCACGCTGGTAGCTACACCTAACATGTCTCAATGCAGATGCTCCGGTTATGTGTACACCAATTAACTTGACAGGAGGAGACAGAAAGGACGTTCATAGTGTAGTATCTTGAAAACTGTTTACTATATAAAACAAAGGGTACTCACAAGTGTAGTAGAAAACATGTATGTATAAGCCACGCCAATCTGACCAACCGGCGTGAGTGATGATGCCACTGTCAAAGCTCCGCCCTACGTGTTTTGTCCTCACAAACATCTTCCAGGGGCACAGGAAGGATAGAGAACAGTCCTCAATAGAGGACTGTCTGACTCTAACATGTGTCCGGTTGTTTATGCCTTGCATTATTCCTTTGGAACTCTTTGAACTGTGTTTGTGGTCAGCTTGTCTGTGATATTCCTGATCCAAGACCTGTATCTCTGACATTGCCAGTCACTGCTCATTTTACTTGTTTGGGACCTGAACTCTGTGGGGTTGGTTTACTAAAGGCAAATAGGCTGTTCACCTTGCAAGGATATTTTCGCTTGGCTTAGTGAATGAGGTGAAGCTCTGCTGACTTTATCCAATTGTGTGCAAGCAAAAATACAGTTTGAAAAAAAAAAAGTTGGGTATTCTTTACAAAGTGAATTTCCACCACATTCACTAAACTAAGGGAAAATTCTTTTGCAAAGTGCAAATTTCCTTGCAAAGTGAACAGCCTATTAGCCTTTAGTAAATCAACTCTTGTTTGTCCGTGCATGGTCTGGCCATCTACATGCTAACACTGCTAGCACTGGGGTAGATTTACTAAAACTGTTGCACTCAGAATGTGGTGCAGCTGTGCATGTGTAATGAACCGCCTAATGGGGCCCCTAGCGATCCACTGGTCAGGCTTCCCCAGAGCACGGAGTCTAAGTCCCGGTTCACTTGTTTACCAGGGCCCCTGATGGTGGGGATGGACTTGGAGCGAACCAAGACCTGGTCGCGGCCCCTGGGTATACCCACCAGTGGTAGAGGAGCTTGCCAGAGGTCCCTGCGGGGTGAGAGTCTGATGTGAGGAGGCAGGGATATCCCGACGGGGTGGACGGATGGATGAGCAGGTGCGAGGTCAGACAAGCCGAGTAGGTAGCCATGGGGTCGGTGCGGTACAAAGCAGAGGGCAGAGAATGGTCGGGTCACACGCCAGGTCAGCAACAAGAGATCAGATCCACAAGGGGGCATCCAGGAGCGAGGTCAGGCAAGCCAGGGGTCAGGACAGGAGAAATCAGCAAGGTCAGAGCAATCCGGGTCAGTATTATCGCAAATACACAGGTTCAGGAACAGGATACTAAGAAGGCCATACGGCAACCAGTGACAGCACAGGGGGGATGCGCGAGATCCGTCGCAGCGGCTGGCCAGGACCTAGTGCCCGCACACCAGTGCGAGTCGGCACACTGCGCCTGCGCCGGGACAAACGCCGCGGCGATCCCTGACAGCAAGGTAGCCAATTGGCTTCTAACCTCTCGTTGTTTAACCTCCCTAGGGGTCTGATTATGTCCATATTTCTGTGCTCAAAGCGGTACATTTTTTTGCATGGAAATATGTATTTTTTTTATTGTAGGCCTGTAATTTTTAGGAATAACTCACTGAAATCTGTCCGAACAAGAGTCTAGTAAACATCCTGGGTATGATCAAATTTGAAACACAAAATCATAAATTATAATTTAATAAATAATCATAAAATCATAAAAAATAATAATATAATAATACATTTATTTCAACAATATAATCAAACCAAAAACACTGAAATTTATATAGCGACAAGTTCGCACATCACTGAGCAAAGTCGCAAAAATCGTTTTTAGTGTCTGATGACGAATTTCCCCACGAATCATCACTCAATTCTGCAAGTAGTTCTAATTTACTATCGCTGTTCTCTAGCTGGTCTAAAACTGATTTTGACGTAAAGGGACACTTTTTGGACGCCATGGACATTTCTCAGTTTCCAGGTAGAAAAAAAACAGTAAAAATGCAGACAGGGCACAGGACAAAGCACTAGGGACAATATGTATGTGAAATGGTTTGTTACAGTAATGTTTTACTATGTTATTTTAGTGTATTGAGTGAATGTCACAATATGTCATTCAAATTTCCCGCCGTTCCGTCCCCCGTACGTCCCGACGCTCACAGGGGACGGAACCCAGATGACAGATGCCGGCATCCGCCGGAGTACATTACAGGGGACACTGCAGGAGGGACATCGCGGGAGCGCAGGACAAGTTAAGTGATCGAGGTATCCCCGAGCAGCACTGCAGGGTATTCCCGAGTGTAGCTCGGGGTTACCGCTTGTGGTACTGAAACTTTACCCCCAGCTACACTCGGGAATACCGCCAGGGAGGTTAAGTAAGCTTTGGCTATAAAACCTGTAAGCTGATTGGTTTCTAGGCAGGACTGAGCCTGATTTTGCACTCTCCAGCTTTAGTAAATAAACCCCTTAGTGTCTTCTTTTTGTTCCAGTCATTGATCTGAGGTCTTCTACTGCTCTAACATATGTCCTATCTTTTAGTCTGCTGTTGCCCCACTGGGTCCACCGAACTTCATACCAAACAAACACAGTATCATTAGTAAAGGCAGCTGCTACTTTCCCCAACACTAATTATTAATAATAACGGTCAGGTTAGGAAACAATCATATATCTGTGGCTACCTCCAACCCATTTAGACACCCCCAGGGCCAACCTTTTATTAAAGTGGAACTTCACTCTCTAAATCAACATTGACTATTTTTAATCCTTATGCTGCTAACGTTGGTAAATAGATAAAAAGTATATTATATGTACTTGTTTTAAACTTT
This sequence comes from Staurois parvus, assembly GCF_062004578.1. Lineage (NCBI taxonomy): Eukaryota > Metazoa > Chordata > Amphibia > Anura > Ranidae > Staurois > Staurois parvus. The sequence goes on along the minus strand of NW_028317979.1, from coordinate 6,322,259 downwards.
TTTTTTTAATTTTTCAGTTACTGGTTTCCTGGTTTTCATGCCTAGGCAAATGATATCATGCATGCTAGGAGTCTTCAGGAGGGGAGGAGGGGATTTCTCAGCTAAGGCAGATGGACTTCAGATTCCAGGAAGTAAATTCATCTCCCCTTACTTAAGATGGCCGCAGCCAGAAACTCTAAAGGGGTGTTTTTCAAAGTGATTTCTCAGCAAAATAAAGCATGGAGACATGGATGGATGGGGGAGTTTGCTTTGAATATTCAAAATGATTTAAATAGTGTTTTTGGTTTGTGCTGCTTAGATGCAACGTAGTTCCTCTTTAACCACTTCCCGTCCGACCCATGTACATAAACGGCCGGATGGGAGCAGTGCAGAAGCAGGTGGCCATTTATAAACATCCTCCCGCTTTCCCTGCCTATGCACGCTCCCTGGGAGTGTGCGGAACTGCGATCCGGTGCCGGATCCGGAACACTGATCGCTGCATGGGACCTCTATGTGAGGTCCCGATCATGTGATCACTGATAGGCCAATCAGTGATCACATGAATAATAGTAAGCAAGATGTCACTTCCTGACATCATTGCTTACTACTTGTGAAATCTGTGAATGATCACAGAGGTCACATGGTACAAGGCTATTCACAACAGCCTTGTACCATGTGACAAGCTGTGACCAATCACAGCTAGCACAGTATTTATCAATGGCTGCAAGAATGCAGCTAGAGAGAAGGAGAAATGATTGCGTTTACAGCCTTTATGAGTGTAAAAGCAATCAGTGTAAAAAGTAAAAAAAAAATCTTCATCACCCCCCACAAGTAGTAGTGTCACTATGGTGACACTGTACTGCTAGGGTGACACTATGTTAAAAAAAAAAAACATAAATAGTAATATAAAAAAATAAAATAAAAATGTAAAAATCTTTTTTAAAAATTATAATTTTTTGTTATAAATTAATTTAGGTTAAATTTTTTTTTACTAAAAATATAGCTGAATACATTTTGGCCAAGATTTATGAAGAGAGATTATTTATTTTATTTTATAAGAAAAACACTTTTTTTTCAAAATGTTTGGACTTTTTCATTTATATAGCAAAAATATTAAAAAGAGGTGAATAAATACCACCAAAATAAAGTTCTATCTGTCTCAAAAAAAATAAAAAAAATTCATATGGGTACAGTGTTGCATGACCACACAATTGTCATTCAAAGTGTGATAGCACTGAAAGCTGAAAATTGTCCTGGACAGGAAGTGGGTAAAAGTGTCTGGACTGGAAGTGGTTAAGCAAGTTTATATTGCACGCAGGGGCGGACTGACCATTTGGAAACTCGGGCACTGCCCGAGGGCATGGGGTTCAGTAGGGGGCCCCATGAGATGCCCCTGGTACCTTTTTCATAGGCTTTTTTGAGTTTGGGCAAGGACACAGGGGCCCCATGATCCCCTATTGCCTGGGGGCCCCATGAGTTGTCAATCCGCCCCTGATTGCACGTATTCTATCTTCGTTTTATGGCTTTCAATTGCAAAGTTAATGATTTTAATATGACTGGCTGTGCACTTTTAGTTAAATAAAGCACCTAATACAACGCACCGTAAACATTGTGGTGCCCTGTAATGCAGGTACGTTGCTCATTACAGTAATAGAGGAGTGGTGTGCCTTAAATATGAATGGCACCACAACTCAACCATCCATGGTTTGCACATTATGTGTGTTTTGCCTTGTATTACTGCAAGAAGGTGAAGATGTAAATGGGCTCCTGAAAATTACTGTGCCTGACTAAACCGCTTTAGTGCGCGGCACACCACATTTAGTGTGCTGTTCTGTTTGTAATGTATTTGCGGTTATTTTTCGGCATGATTATTTTTCCTTCACTACAAAAATCTATATTTAATATGCAAACATTTTTTGTCATGGCTATGCACATTCCTTTGCACTGAAAGTGAACAAGAACTAGGATGTTTAGAAAACATGAATTTTACTGTGCATGCATTCGGAAGCTTTTAAAAAACTCAGCCAACTGCATCTGCTATAAATGAGCCCTTAGTTCTTTCAGAGAAACAAGGCCTTTACTTATGATTTGATTACTTGTGTACATATTTCTTGTTGTATTTCTTCATATATTGCTGACATAAAATGAAATACTTTATAAGTTATGTAGAACCGTACACATCAGTTCCAAACCCAGAGGGGCTTACAGGCTAATGTTCTGAATACTGTGATCCCAGCACATAGACGTATACACTCTAGAGCCAATTTGGTCATGAGCCAATTATACTATCATTGTGGGTCATTTACAAAAACTGGAGAGTGCAAGATCTGGTGTAGCTCTGCATAGAAACCAATCAGCTTCCAGGTTTTATTGTCAAGGCTTAACTGAACAAACTGAAATTAGAAGCTGATTGGCTACCATGCACAGCTGTACCAGATTCTCAGTGCTGCAGTTTTAGTAAATCTCCCCAGTATGTTTTTGAATTGTGTAAGGAAACCAGAGTACCCTGGGAAAAAAATTTGGTCATGAGACAATTAAAGTGATTGCAAACCCTCACCTTGTAAAACAACCCATTCAAATAGAAATGAAAGGCAAACCATTTGTGTATAGATTTACAAAACATTGAAAATACCTCTTCCCTCCTTTTTTAAAGGTAATCACTAGAGATGAGCGAATCAAACATGACGAAGTGGAATTCGTTCCGAAGATTTGGAAAAATTCGATTCGCGACGAATCCGAAGATTAGCAAACTTCGGATGCACGAATCGAATTTTCCCAAAAATGGCGGCGACATGTGTGGCGACAGGAGAAAATGGACAGAGAAGATGGGGCGGGGATCTCTGGGAAGGCGCGCAGACAAGGCGCGCTGACCCATAATGCATTCATGAGTCATGAATCATGACATGTGATCGCATTAGCCAATCAGCAGCCAGCCAGCACTGTGTAATGGTGGAGCTATAAATCGCGGCAATCTTAGAATTCTCCATTAGCCTCCGGTCATTCAAGAGAGACAGACCTGTCTGTATTAAGGGACAGAGTTAGGGCCACAGAGACTTTAGGGCCACAGAATCGTTACTCAGGGACACAGAATCGTTACTCAGGGACACAGAATCGTTACTCAGGGACACAGAATTGTTACTCAGGGACACAGAATCGTCACTCAGGGACACAGAATCGTTACTCAGGGACACAGAATCGTCACTCAGGGACACAGAATTGTTACTCTGGGACACAGAATCGTTACTCAGGGACACAGAATCGTTACTCAGGGACACAGAATTGTTACTCAGGGACACAGAATCGTTACTCAGGGACACAGAATCGTTACTCAGGGACACAGAATTGTTACTCAGGGACACAGAATCGTTACTCAGGGACACAGAATCGTTACTCAGGGACACAGAATTGTTACTCAGGGACACAGAATCGTTACCTAGGGAAACAGAATCGTTACTCAGGGACACAGAATTGTTACTCAGGGACACAGAATTGTTACTCAGGGACACAGAATCATTACTCAGGGACACAGAATCGTTACTCAGGGCCACAGCTATCAAAGAATCGAAAATTTAAAGTGACATACACCCTTTTTTTTTTTGGTGGCTGTCGTGCAGAGTTGGTGCTGCAGTTTGCCGATTGTGCAAAATAAACTGATTTTCTGCTTCACAACCACTATTGTACGTTCAAAGAATTAAATCCATTTACACGCCGGCTGGCGGTAATATTTTTTGGGTGATTAGTGCATTCCAGTGACAGAAACGTACAGTTTCCAGCCAACGGCAAGCTGCAATTGACCGATTGTGTACAATAAACTGACTTTCTGCTTCACAACCACTATTGTACATTCAAAGAGTTAAATCCATATACACGCCGGGTGGCGGTAATATTTTTTGGGTGATTAGTGCATTCCAGTGACATAAACGTACAGTTTCCAGCCAACGGCAAGCTGCAATTGACCGATTGTGCTAAATAAACTGACTTTCTGCTTCACAACCGCTATTGTACGTTCAAAGAGTTAGATCCATTTACACGCCGGGTGGCGGTAATATTTTTTGGGTGATTAGTGCATTCCAGTGACATAAACGTACAGTTTCCAGCCAGCGACAAGCTGCAATTGACCGATTGTGCTAAATAAACTGACTTTCTGCTTCACAACCACTATTGTACGTTCAAAGAGTTAGATCCATTTACACGCCGGGTGGCGGTAATATTTTTTGGGTGATTAGTGCATTCCAGTGACATAAACGTACAGTTTCCAGCCAACGGCAAGCTGCAATTGACCGATTGTGCTAAATAAACTGACTTTCTGCTTCACAACCACTATTGTACGTTCAAAGAGTTAGATCCATTTACACGCCGGGTGGCGGTAATATTTTTTGGGTGATTAGTGCATTCCAGTGACATAAACGTACAGTTTCCAGCCAACGGCAAGCTGCAATTGACCGATTGTGCTAAATAAACTGACTTTCTGCTTCACAACCACTATTGTACGTTCAAAGAGTTAAATCCATTTACACGCCGGCTGGCGGTAATATTTTTTGGGTGATTAGTGCATTCCAGTGACAGAAACGTACAGTTTCCAGCCAACGGCAAGCTGCAATTGACCGATTGTGTACAATAAACTGACTTTCTGCTTCACAACCACCATTGTACGTTCAAAGAGTTTGATCCATTTACACGCCGGGTGGCGGTAATATTTTTTGGGTGATTAGTGCATTCCAGTGACATAAACGTACAGTTTCCAGCCAACGGCAAGCTGCAATTGACCGATTGTGCTAAATAAACTGACTTTCTGCTTCACAACCACTATTGTACGTTCAAAGAGTTAAATCCATTTACACGCCGGCTGGCGGTAATATTTTTTGGGTGATTAGTGCATTCCAGTGACAGAAACGTACAGTTTCCAGCCAACGGCAAGCTGCAATTGACCGATTGTGTACAATAAACTGACTTTCTGCTTCACAAAAACCATTGTACGTTCAAAGAGTTAGATCCATTTACACGCCGGGTGGCGGTAATATTTTTTGGGTGATTAGTGCATTCCAGTGACATAAACGTACAGTTTCCAGCCAACGGCAAGCTGCAATTGACCGATTGTGCTAAATAAACTGACTTTCTGCTTCACAACCACTATTGTACGTTCAAAGAGTTAAATCCATTTACACGCCGGCTGGCGGTAATATTTTTTGGGTGATTAGTGCATTCCAGTGACATAAACGTACAGTTTCCAGCCAACGGCAAGCTGCAATTGACCGATTGTGCTAAATAAACTGACTTTCTGCTTCACAACCACTATTGTACGTTCAAAGAGTTAAATCCATATACACGCCGGGTGGCGGTAATATTTTTTGGGTGATTAGTGCATTCCAGTGACAGAAACGTACAGTTTCCAGCCAACGGCAAGCTGCAATTGACCGATTGTGTACAATAAACTGACTTTCTGCTTCACAACCACTATTGTACGTTCAAAGAGTTAGATCCATTTACACGCCGGCTGTCGGTAATATTTTTTGGGTGATTAGTGCATTCCAGTGACATAAACGTACAGTTTCCAGCCAACGGCAAGCTGCAATTGACCGATTGTGTACAATAAACTGACTTTCTGCTTCACAACCACTATTGTACGTTCAAAGAGTTAGATCCATTTACACGCCGGCTGGCGGTAATATTTTTTGGGTGATTAGTGCATTCCAGTGACATAAACGTACAGTTTCCAGCCAACGGCAAGCTGCAATTGACCGATTGTGCTAAATAAACTGACTTTCTGCTTCACAACCACTATTGTACGTTCAAAGAGTTAGATCCATTTACACGCCGGGTGGCGGTAATATTTTTTGGGTGATTAGTGCATTCCAGTGACATAAACGTACAGTTTCCAGCCAACGGCAAGCTGCAATTGACCGATTGTGCTAAATAAACTGACTTTCTGCTTCACAACCACTATTGTACGTTCAAAGAGTTAAATCCATATACACGCCGGGTGGCGGTAATATTTTTTGGGTGATTAGTGCATTCCAGTGACAGAAACGTACAGTTTCCAGCCAACGGCAAGCTGCAATTGACCGATTGTGTACAATAAACTGACTTTCTGCTTCACAACCACTATTGTACGTTCAAAGAGTTAGATCCATTTACACGCCGGCTGGCGGTAATATTTTTTGGGTGATTAGTGCATTCCAGTGACATAAACGTACAGTTTCCAGCCAACGGCAAGCTGCAATTGACCGATTGTGTACAATAAACTGACTTTCTGCTTCACAACCACTATTGTACGTTAAAAGAGTTAGATCCATTTACACGCCGGGTGGCGGTAATATTTTTTGGGTGATTAGTGCATTCCAGTGACATAAACGTACAGTTTCCAGCCAACGGCAAGCTGCAATTGACCGATTGTGCTAAATAAACTGACTTTCTGCTTCACAACCACTATTGTACGTTCAAAGAGTTAAATCCATATACACGCCGGCTGGCGGTAATATTTTTTGGGTGATTAGTGCATTCCAGTGACAGAAACGTACAGTTTCCAGCCAACGGCAAGCTGCAATTGACCGATTGTGTACAATAAACTGACTTTCTGCTTCACAACCACTATTGTACGTTCAAAGAGTTAGATCCATTTACACGCCGGCTGGCGGTAATATTTTTTGGGTGATTAGTGCATTCCAGTGACATAAACGTACAGTTTCCAGCCAACGGCAAGCTGCAATTGACCGATTGTGCTAAATAAACTGACTTTCTGCTTCACAACCACTATTGTACGTTCAAAGAGTTAGATCCATTTACACGCCGGGTGGCGGTAATATTTTTTGGGTGATTAGTGCATTCCAGTGACATAAACGTACAGTTTCCAGCCAGCGACAAGCTGCAATTGACCGATTGTGCTAAATAAACTGACTTTCTGCTTCACAACCACTATTGTACGTTCAAAGAGTTAGATCCATTTACACGCCGGGTGGCGGTAATATTTTTTGGGTGATTAGTGCATTCCAGTGACATAAACGTACAGTTTCCAGCCAACGGCAAGCTGCAATTGACCGATTGTGCTAAATAAACTGACTTTCTGCTTCACAACCACTATTGTACGTTCAAAGAGTTAAATCCATTTACACGCCGGCTGGCGGTAATATTTTTTGGGTGATTAGTGCATTCCAGTGACAGAAACGTACAGTTTCCAGCCAACGGCAAGCTGCAATTGACCGATTGTGTACAATAAACTGACTTTCTGCTTCACAACCACCATTGTACGTTCAAAGAGTTTGATCCATTTACACGCCGGGTGGCGGTAATATTTTTTGGGTGATTAGTGCATTCCAGTGACATAAACGTACAGTTTCCAGCCAACGGCAAGCTGCAATTGACCGATTGTGCTAAATAAACTGACTTTCTGCTTCACAACCACTATTGTACGTTCAAAGAGTTAAATCCATTTACACGCCGGCTGGCGGTAATATTTTTTGGGTGATTAGTGCATTCCAGTGACAGAAACGTACAGTTTCCAGCCAACGGCAAGCTGCAATTGACCGATTGTGTACAATAAACTGACTTTCTGCTTCACAAAAACCATTGTACGTTCAAAGAGTTAGATCCATTTACATGCCGGGTGGCGGTAATATTTTTTGGGTGATTAGTGCATTCCAGTGACATAAACGTACAGTTTCCAGCCAACGGCAAGCTGCAATTGACCGATTGTGCTAAATAAACTGACTTTCTGCTTCACAACCACTATTGTACGTTCAAAGAGTTAAATCCATTTACACGCCGGCTGGCGGTAATATTTTTTGGGTGATTAGTGCATTCCAGTGACATAAACGTACAGTTTCCAGCCAACGGCAAGCTGCAATTGACCGATTGTGCTAAATAAACTGACTTTCTGCTTCACAACCACTATTGTACGTTCAAAGAGTTAAATCCATATACACGCCTGGTGGCGGTAATATTTTTTGGGTGATTAGTGCATTCCAGTGACAGAAACGTACAGTTTCCAGCCAACGGCAAGCTGCAATTGACCGATTGTGTACAATAAACTGACTTTCTGCTTCACACCCACTATTGTATGTTCAAAGAGTTAGATCCATTTACACGCCGGCTGGCGGTAATATTTTTTGGGTGATTAGTGCATTCCAGTGACATAAACGTACAGTTTCCAGCCAACGGCAAGCTGCAATTGACCGATTGTGTACAATAAACTGACTTTCTGCTTCACAACCACTATTGTACGTTCAAAGAGTTAGATCCATTTACACGCCGGCTGGCGGTAATATTTTTTGGGTGATTAGTGCATTCCAGTGACATAAACGTACAGTTTCCAGCCAACGGCAAGCTGCAATTGACCGATTGTGCTAAATAAACTGACTTTCTGCTTCACAACCACTATTGTACGTTCAAAGAGTTAAATCCATATACACGCCGGGTGGCGGTAATATTTTTTGGGTGATTAGTGCATTCCAGTGACAGAAACGTACAGTTTCCAGCCAACGGCAAGCTGCAATTGACCGATTGTGTACAATAAACTGACTTTCTGCTTCACAACCACTATTGTACGTTCAAAGAGTTAGATCCATTTACACGCCGGCTGGCGGTAATATTTTTTGGGTGATTAGTGCATTCCAGTGACATAAACGTACAGTTTCCAGCCAACGGCAAGCTGCAATTGACCGATTGTGTACAATAAACTGACTTTCTGCTTCACAACCACTATTGTACGTTAAAAGAGTTAGATCCATTTACACGCCGGGTGGCGGTAATATTTTTTGGGTGATTAGTGCATTCCAGTGACATAAACGTACAGTTTCCAGCCAACGGCAAGCTGCAATTGACCGATTGTGCTAAATAAACTGACTTTCTGCTTCACAACCACTATTGTACGTTCAAAGAGTTAAATCCATATACACGCCGGCTGGCGGTAATATTTTTTGGGTGATTAGTGCATTCCAGTGACAGAAACGTACAGTTTCCAGCAAACGGCAAGCTGCAATTGACCGATTGTGTACAATAAACTGACTTTCTGCTTCACAACCACTATTGTACGTTCAAAGAGTTAGATCCATTTACACGCCGGCTGGCGGTAATATTTTTTGGGTGATTAGTGCATTCCAGTGACATAAACGTACAGTTTCCAGCCAACGGCAAGCTGCAATTGACCGATTGTGTACAATAAACTGACTTTCTGCTTCACAACCACTATTGTACGTTCAAAGAGTTAGATCCATTTACACGCCGGGTGGCGGTAATATTTTTTGGGTGATTAGTGCATTCCAGTGACATAAACGTACAGTTTACAGCCAACGGCAAGCTGCAATTGACCGATTGTGCTAAATAAACTGACTTTCTGCTTCACAACCACTATTGTACGTTCAAAGAGTTAAATCCGGTTTTATTTTTGGGGTGCTTATTGAATTAAAGAGTATGTCAGACAACACGCAGAGGAGTGGCAGAGGAGGCAATGTTTCAGGAGCGAGCAGACGTGGCAGCAGAGGAAGGGGTCGAGGCAGCACTAGTCGCAGCCAGAGGCCAGTGCTCCCGGTGTCATCCAGCGGTCGTGTCTCCACCGACAACCCTGCTGTCATCGATTGGTTGACTCGGTCGTCTTCCTCTTCCCAGGTCACCTCTGACACCTACAGCCAACGGTCGGTGGGTACGTCAGACACAACCGTTAGTTGGCATGGCCCGGGAGCAAGCCCACTGAAATCACGTGTCCTCGACCTGCCCCTGTCCTTTGGTGTTCCCTCACCAAGCGAAGTATTGCATGCTGTGGGCTCAGCCCCACTGTACAGTGAGGAAGAGCTAACAGAGGGCGGTCAGGAACGGGGGGAGACATCCGCCTCTTCAGCAGCCAGGCAAAGAAGTACTGGCGAGGAGAGTGGCTCGGTAGCCGGTCTAGAGACAGGTCTGTCTCCTGACCCACACGCAGCCGAGGGGGCTAGTAGTGACGCGGAGACCCTAATTGATGATGATGAGGCTGATCGCACTTGGCAGCCTCGACGTCATCAGGCTATTGCTTCCGCATCATCAGGAGAAGAGGGTGCCAGCTTGCCAGCGAGCAAAACAGTCGGTGGGTTGCCCAGGAGGCAGCAGGGTCGCAGCAGTGTCAGTGGAGCCAAACGGCCACGGAGTAGAGCACCAGCTCCACTGCAGCCTACCACCACGGCCAGTAGTGGTGCCGGTGTGCACGGAGGAAGTAGCAGTCAGCCAGTGAGGAGTAGCGGGGGCAAAGTTTCCTTCTCGGCGGTGTGGCAATTTTTCGTCACGCCGCCCGAGGAAGTAAACGTAGCCGTATGTCGACTATGTGGCCAGAAAGTCAAGCGTGGCCAGGGGGCCAATGTTGGGACTACAGCGTTGCGTCAGCATATGCAGCGTCGCCATTCGGTGGCCTGGGAAAACCGTGATAAAGATACGGCGGTTCTGCCTGCCCCAGCCCCCACTCCATCACCCGCTCCGTTACTTGCTCCGTCACCCGACGTCAATCGCCCTCTATCAGCCAGTCAAGGCTCCAACACCTCTGCTGAGGGGAGTTGTCGCTCGTTGGCATCTTCCGCTCGTTCAGATGCTCCTTCTCCTGCTACTCTTCTTCATGGATTCCGTCAGCAGTCTTTCTTGGAATCCGTTTCCAAGAGACAACAGTTTGCGAGCACGCACCTGACGGTGCAGAAGCTGAACGTCCTCCTGTCCAAGTTGCTGGTGCTGCAGTCCCTCCCTTTCCAAGTGGTGGACTCAGCACCTTTCCGAGAAATGATGGCTTGTGCCGAGCCGCGGTGGAGAGTGCCAAGCCGGCATTTCTTCGCCAAAAAGGCAGTGCCAGCCCTGCATTCACATGTAGAAGAGATGGTGGGCCAGTCTTTGAGCATGTCGGTCTCTGCCAAAGTGCACGGCAGCGCCGACGTGTGGAGCTGTAACTATGGTCAGAGACAGTACATGTCATTTACGGCCCACTGGGTGAACGTGGTGCCGGCACAGCCGCACCAGCAACTTGGACAGGTCACGCCGCTTTTGCCTCCACGTTTGCACATCCTTGGTCCAGCAAAGATGTCCGCCTCTACCACCTCTTCTTCCGCCGTGTCCTCAGCCGCCACCCCCGTGCCAAGTCCCATTACCCGACCGGCATATCACATGTGCAGGGCGCAACGGTGTCACGCTGTGCTGCACCTGGTATGCCTTGGCGAACGTAGTCACACAGGGGAGGAACTTCTGAGTGTAATGAACAGAGAAATCGACAGATGGCTGTCTCCGCGCAAACTGAAAATCGGAACCATGTTGACCGACAACGGAAAGAACATGGTGTCTGCTCTGCGTCAAGGAAGGTTGTGCCATGCGCCATGCATGGCTCACGTGTTCAATCTGGTTGTCAAGCGGTTCCTAAAATCCACCATCCCACTGCAAGACATCCTTAAAATGTCACGTAAACTTTGCATGCATTTCAGCCATTCCTACACCGCAAAGCACACCCTCCTTGAGCTGCAGCGGCAGAACGGAATTCCACAGCATCGCCTGATCTGCGACGTTGCAACAAGGTGGAATTCAACCCTACATATGTTAGACCGCCTTTACGAACAGCGAAAGGCCATCACCGATTTCCTGATGTTACAAGCGGATAAAGGTACTCCCCTGTGTAACTTAGATGTCAGCCATTGGCAGCTCATGCGTGACACCTGCCGCTTGCTCAGGCCCTTTGAGGAGGCCACGCTATTCATGAGTCGGCAGGACTATGGGATGAACGACGTCATTCCTCTGTTGCACGTCCTGGAACAAATGCTGTTAACAATGGCTGGTCAGGGTGCGGTAGACGTGGCGCACAGATCTCAACGCCACATGACCCCTGTGGGGGCAGGACAGGAAGAAGAGGAGGAGGTAGAGGAGGACATTGGTGCTCAGGAATTATTGAGTGAAATGGGTGGTTTTTCCACTCAGCGGACAGGAGTGGAGGAGCAGGAGCATCTGGTAGAGGAGGAGGAGGAGACAGAGGACCCAGACGCACCGTGGCAGTATGCTGTGGAGATGGAGGCAGGCAGTCCCTCGCATTCCTTGGCACAAATGGCCCATAGCATGCTCGGTTGCTTGCGTAGCGACAGCCGAATAATAACCATCAGACAGAGGGATGACTTTTGGCTGTCCACCTTGTTGGACCCTCGCTACCGTTCAAAAATGGTGGCCTTTTTCACACCTGCTGAGAGGGAGGCCAAAATAAAGTACTATAAAAACCACCTATGTAGTCATGCAGTATATAGCCCTATCGGCCACTTTCTGGCATCCAGTTGCTGTAGCCCCCATCACCACACTGTGCCACGGGCCCCTGTACCGCCTTCTCATACTGCTGCCAGATCCATCCTCTGCCATGTGCGTCTTTGTCGTCTGCTCACGCTGCTGGGTTCCAGTTTTAAACCTAGGCCTGTGTATGGCTTCCGAATACTGCTGCCTCCATCGCCACCCTGCGCCATGTGCCTCTGTCGTCTGCTCACACTGCTGACGGAGTCCGCTTTTTAACCTAGGCCTGTGTATGGCTTCCGAATACTGCTCCCTCCACCGCCACCCTGCGCCATGTGCCTCTGTCGTCTGCTCACGCTGCTGACGGCTTCCGCTTTTTAAACTAGTCCTGTGTATGTCTTCCGAATACTGCTGCCTCCACCGCCACCCTGCGCCATGTGCCACTTTCAGGTCTCCTTACACTGTTGGTGGGTTCCATTTTGTGATAGGGTGCTGTATGGCCTTCCATTGCTGCTGCTTCCACCGCCACCCTGCGCCATGTGCCTCTGTCGTCTGCTCACGCTGCTGACAGCTTCCGCTTTTTAACCTAGGCCTGTGTATGGCTTCCGAATACTGCTGCCTCCACCGCCACCCTGCGCCATGTGCCTCTGTCGTCTGCTCACGCTGCTGACGGCTTCCGCTTTTTAAACTAGTCCTGTGTATGTCTTCCGAATACTGCTGCCTTCACCGCCACCCTGCGCCATGTGCCACTTTCAGGTCTCCTTACACTGTTGGTGGGTTCCATTTTGTGATAGGGTGCTGTATGGCCTTCCATTGCTGCTGCCTCCACCGCCACCCTGCGCCATGTGCCTCTGTCGTCTGCTCACGCTGCTGACGGCTTCCGCTTTTTAACCGAGACCTGTGTTTGGCTTCCGAATACTGCTGCATCCACCGCCACCCTGCACCATGTGTCTCTGTCGTCTGCTCACGCTGCTGACGGCTTCCGCTTTTTAACCTAGGCCTGTGTATGGCTTCTGAATACTGCTGCCTCCACCGCCACCCTGCGCCATGTGCCTCTGTCGTCTGCTCACGCTGCTGACGGCTTCCGCTTTTTAAACTAGTCCTGTGTATGTCTTCCGAATACTGCTGCCTCCACCGCCACCCTGCGCCATGTGCCACTTTCAGGTCTCCTTACACTGTTGGTGGGTTCCATTTTGTGATAGGGTGCTGTATGGCCTTCCATTGCTGCTGCCTCCACTGCCACCCTGCGCCATGTGCCTCTGTCGTCTGCTCACGCTGCTGACGGCTTCTGCTTTTTAACCGAGGCCTGTGTTTGGCTTCCGAATACTGCTGCATCCACCGCCACCCTGTGCCATGTGTCTCTGTTGTCTGCTCACGCTGCTGACGGCTTCCGCTTTTTAACCTAGGCCTGTGTATGGCTTCCGAATACTGCTGCCTCCACCGCCACCCTGCGCCATGTGCCTCTGTCGTCTGCTCACGCTGCTGACGGCTTCCGCTTTTTAAACTAGTCCTGTGTATGTCTTCCGAATACTGCTGCCTCCACCGCCACCCTGCGCCATGTGCCACTTTCAGGTCTCCTTGCACTGTTGGTGGGTTCCATTTTGTGATAGGGTGCTGTATGGCCTTCCATTGCTGCTGCCTCCACCGCCACCCTGCGCCATGTGCCTCTGTCGTCTGCTCACGCTGCTGACGGCTTCCGCTTTTTAACCGAGACCTGTGTTTGGCTTCCGAATACTGCTGCATCCACCGCCACCCTGCGCCATGTGTCTCTGTCGTCTGCTCACGCTGCTGACGGCTTCCGCTTTTTAACCTAGGCCTGTGTATGGCTTCCGAATATTGCTGCCTCCACCGCCACCCTGCGCCATGTGCCTCTGTCGTCTGCTCACGCTGCTGACGGCTTCCGCTTTTTAAACTAGTCCTGTGTATGTCTTCCGAATACTGCTGCCTCCACCGCCACCCTGCGCCATGTGCCACTTTCAGGTCTCCTTACACTGTTGGTGGGTTCCATTTTGTGATAGGGTGCTGTATGGCCTTCCATTGCTGCTGCCTCCACCGCCACCCTGTGCCATGTGCCTCTGTCGTCTGCTCACGCTGCTGACGGCTTCCGCTTTTTAACCGAGGCCTGTGTTTGGCTTCCGAATACTGCTGCATCCACCGCCACCCTGCGCCATGTGTCTCTGTCGTCTGCTCACGCTGCTGACGGCTTCCGCTTTTTAACCTAGGCCTGTGTATGGCTTCCGAATACTGCTGCCTCCACCGCCACCCTGCGCCATGTGCCTCTGTCGTCTGCTCACGCTGCTGACGGCTTCCGCTTTTTAAACTAGTCCTGTGTATGTCTTCCGAATACTGCTGCCTCCACCGCCACCCTGCGCCATGTGCCACTTTCAGGTCTCCTTACACTGTTGGTGGGTTCCATTTTGTGATAGGGTGCTGTATGGCCTTCCATTGCTGCTGCCTCCACCGCCACCCTGCGCCATGTGCCTCTGTCGTCTGCTCACGCTGCTGACGGCTTCCGCTTTTTAACCGAGGCCTGTGTTTGTTTTCCGAATACTGCTGCATCCACCGCCACCCTGCGCCATGTGTCTCTGTCATCTGCTCACGCTGCTGACGGCTTCCGCTTTTTAACCGAGGCCTGTGTTTGGCTTCCGAATACTGCTGCATCCACTGCCACCCTGCGCCATGTGTCTCTGTCGTCTGCTCACGCTGCTGACGGCTTCCGCTTTTTAACCTAGGCCTGTGTATGGCTTCCGAATACTGCTGGCTCCACCGCCACCCTGCGCCATGTGTCTCTGTCGTCTGCTGATGCTGCTGACGGCTTCCGCTTTTTAACCGAGGCCTGTGTTTGGCTTCCGAATACTGCTGCATCCACCGCCACCCTGCGCCATGTGTCTCTGTCGTCTGCTCACGCTGCTGACGGCTTCCGCTTTTTAACCTAGGCCTGTGTATGGCTTCCGAATACTGCTGCCTCCACCGCCACCCTGCGCCATGTGCCACTTTCAGGTCTCCTTACACTGTTGGTGGGTTCCATTTTGTGATAGGGTGCTGTATGGCCTTCCATTGCTGCTGCCTCCACCGCCACCCTGCGCCATGTGCCTCTGTCGTCTGCTCACGCTGCTGACGGCTTCCGCTTTTTAACCGAGGCCTTTGTTTGGCTTCCGAATACTGCTGCATCCACCGCCACCCTGCGCCATGTGTCTCTGTCGTCTGCTCACGCTGCTGACGGCTTCCGCTTTTTAACCTAGGCCTGTGTATGGCTTCCGAATATTGCTGCCTCCACCGCCACCCTGCGCCATGTGCCTCTGTCGTCTGCTCACGCTGCTGACGGCTTCCGCTTTTTAAACTAGTCCTGTGTATGTCTTCCGAATACTGCTGCCTCCACCGCCACCCTGCGCCATGTGCCACTTTCAGGTCTCCTTACACTGTTGGTGGGTTCCATTTTGTGATAGGGTGCTGTATGGCCTTCCATTGCTGCTGCCTCCACCGCCACCCTGTGCCATGTGCCTCTGTCGTCTGCTCACGCTGCTGACGGCTTCCGCTTTTTAACCGAGGCCTGTGTTTGGCTTCCGAATACTGCTGCATCCACCGCCACCCTGCGCCATGTGTCTCTGTCGTCTGCTCACGCTGCTGACGGCTTCCGCTTTTTAACCTAGGCCTGTGTATGGCTTCCGAATACTGCTGCCTCCACCGCCACCCTGCGCCATGTGCCTCTGTCGTCTGCTCACGCTGCTGACGGCTTCCGCTTTTTAAACTAGTCCTGTGTATGTCTTCCGAATACTGCTGCCTCCACCGCCACCCTGCGCCATGTGCCACTTTCAGGTCTCCTTACACTGTTGGTGGGTTCCATTTTGTGATAGGGTGCTGTATGGCCTTCCATTGCTGCTGCCTCCACCGCCACCCTGCGCCATGTGCCTCTGTCGTCTGCTCACGCTGCTGACGGCTTCCGCTTTTTAACCGAGGCCTGTGTTTGTTTTCCGAATACTGCTGCATCCACCGCCACCCTGCGCCATGTGTCTCTGTCATCTGCTCACGCTGCTGACGGCTTCCGCTTTTTAACCGAGGCCTGTGTTTGGCTTCCGAATACTGCTGCATCCACTGCCACCCTGCGCCATGTGTCTCTGTCGTCTGCTCACGCTGCTGACGGCTTCCGCTTTTTAACCTAGGCCTGTGTATGGCTTCCGAATACTGCTGGCTCCACCGCCACCCTGCGCCATGTGTCTCTGTCGTCTGCTGATGCTGCTGACGGCTTCCGCTTTTTAACCGAGGCCTGTGTTTGGCTTCCGAATACTGCTGCATCCACCGCCACCCTGCGCCATGTGTCTCTGTCGTCTGCTCACGCTGCTGACGGCTTCCGCTTTTTAACCTAGGCCTGTGTATGGCTTCCGAATACTGCTGCCTCCACCGCCACCCTGCGCCATGTGCCACTTTCAGGTCTCCTTACACTGTTGGTGGGTTCCATTTTGTGATAGGGTGCTGTATGGCCTTCCATTGCTGCTGCCTCCACCGCCACCCTGCGCCATGTGCCTCTGTCGTCTGCTCACGCTGCTGACGGCTTCCGCTTTTTAACCGAGGCCTTTGTTTGGCTTCCGAATACTGCTGCATCCACCGCCACCCTGCGCCATGTGTCTCTGTCGTCTGCTCACGCTGCTGACGGCTTCCGCTTTTTAACCTAGGCCTGTGTATGGCCTTCAATTGAAGCTGCTTCTGCTCCGCCACTCTGCCATTGGACTCTTGATAGTCGTCTCCCCACGCTGCTGCTGGGGGGACTTTTTACCTTAGGCCTCTTTATGGCCTTCAATTTTAGCTGCTTACGCTCCGCCACTCTGCCATGGGCCCCTGTACCGCCTCCTCATGCTGCTGCCAGGCCCGTAATCTGCCATGAGCCCCCGTACCGACTCCTCATGCTGCTGCCAGGCCCGTAATCTGTCATGGGCCCCTGTACCGCCTCCTCATGCTGCTGCCAGGTCCAGAGTGTGTCATGGGTCCCTGTACGGCCTCCCATTGCTGCTGTCTCCATCGCCACACTCTGCCATGTGCCACTTTCAGGTCTCCTCACACTGCTGGTGGGTTCCATTTTGTCATAGGGTGCTGTATGGCCTCCCATTGCTGCTGCCTCCACCGCCACACTGTGGCTCCACACTCTGGTTTTGGCCCCGTGACTGCCCAAATGAGTGAAGTGTGCGGTGATTCTAAGATCGACGGCACTCATCTGCATGTCATACTGACTGACAGTATTATTTCTCTTCCCCAGCAGACTCCAAGGGCATTTAAATTAAAGGTACAGTGTTCTGCACTAATATAAAGGCTCTCTGAAGCCTAGAAACACCCTTTTTATAAGTTAAATTCGCAGCGAATATATTCGGCACGAAGCGAATTTAATCGGCGAATTCGGCGAATCAGCCGAACCAAATTTTTGAATAATTCGCTCATCTCTAGTAATCACATTCCCTCTGTTTGCAGCTGCATAGAGAGCTAGGGGAGGAGAAACAGCAGGACACTGATCTTCCCAGTGCAAGGCTGTGCAGGGGGGCAGGGGGGCATGTCAGGACAAGTCTGATCATTGGAGGAGAGCAGGCTGATTTTCCAGCACAGCTAGAGAACTGAACACGCTGTGCTCTCCTGCCTAGTGTGGTCAATTTGTAATAGGAAAGTGGAGGGACTGGCAGCAACACCAGGGATTTCACACAAAGGAAGCAATACAAAGAGAACAGGATACTTTTTTCATACACATGATACAGCAAGCTCATATCAGGAATATGAAATATTGGGTTTACATATTCTATGACCACTTGCTCTCCTGAGGATTTACCCCCCTTCCTTACCAGGCCATTTTTTGTGTTACGGCACTGCATTAACTGTGTTAACTAACAATTGCGTGGTCATGCAATGCTGCACCCAAATTAAATTTACATCTTTTTTTCCCCACAAATTAAGCTTTCTTTTCATGGTATTTGATCGCCTGTGTGCTTTTTATTTTTTGTGCTATTAAAAAAAAAAGACTGACAATTTTGAGAAAAAAACAAATTTTTTACTTTATACTATTAATGTCATAAATTTAGACCAAAATGTATTCTGCTACATGTCTTTGCTAGAAAAAAAATCCCAATACATGTAAATTAATTGGTTTACGTGAAAGGTATAGCATTTACAAATGGCGTTATAGATACTGGAAGTTTTATTTTTATTTTTTATTTTTACTAGTAACGGTGGCGATCAATGACTTGTAGGGGAACTGCGGCAGGCATTCTGACACTGACGAACTGACTTGGTGTCACTGACATCCCCAGTGACACTAATGCAGTGATCAGTGCTAAAAAAAAGCACTGACATTGTACTAATGGCACTGGGCAGGAAGGGGTTAACATGAGGGCCAATGAAAGGGTTAACTGTGCTGTTTCACAGTAAGTCTGTGTGTGTGCTTCACTGTAATCACGCTGCTTTGGATGACTGTGCTGTGCACAGCCATCCAAAGCAGTGTGCACAAGCTGACTGGGAGGAGAACTGTATTATTTACATACAGTTCTCCCCATCGGAGATCCTTGGCAATCATCGGGCGCCAGTGAGTAATCACTGGTCGGGACCTGGTGATTGACAGCTGCGGCCGCAAACGTTCGGCACGGATAGGGCGCGTATGCGCCTTGTGCATGCCCCCTACCCGGAAATGCAAAATCACGTACATATACTTGATTTTGTGCACCCATGCCGCCCTGTAGTGGTATGTCTGCTTCAGGGCGGTTGGGAAGCGGTTAAGCTAATAGCATGTTTTTGGAGTGTATGAGCAAACACGAATGCCTGGAGGACACCCATACAAACATAGAGTTGATAGAGAATACTGAGAATTAATGAAAGTGAGAGCCAGGCATAGTCATCTGGAAGAATAATTACTATGGTGACATTCCAGGATCCAAAATATTGGCAGTTCCCCTAAGAGTATAAGGGAAGATAATGGAAAAATCATAGTTCCGATGGTATAGGCCAGTGATGGAGAACCTTTCAGAGACCGAGTGCCCAAACTCAACCCAAAACTCACATATTTATTGTAAAGTGCCAACACTGCAATTAAACCCAAATACTGAGGTTTTAGTTTAGAAAAAACAACTCGTACATTAACATCTTTTGTCTTAAAAGAAAAAGACAATAACAGAGCTTCCACTGACCACCAGTAGAAGGGGGCAAAGTTCCACTGACCACCAGCACAAGGAGGCAAAGTTCCACTGACCACCAGCACAAGGAGGCAAAGTTCCACTGACCACCAGCACAAGGAGGCAAAGTTCCACTGACCACCAGCACAAGGAGGCAACGTTCCAGTGACCACCAGCACAAGGAGGCAAAGTTCCACTGACCACCAGCACAAGCTAAAATCTTGTTTTAATAAAAACAAATGTATTAAAACTCACAGCCAGTCCAATATATATATTCTTGGCAGGGCACTGACTGGGCATGCGAAAGCTCAGCCGAGTCGCTGCTAATGAGTCATGCCTCGTGATGTCACCTCTTGGCAACGTTACTCTTTTCCGAGCATGCGCATGGCGCCTATGTGCACTGTTATCCAATGCTCAGCTGCTGGGGCAATGCTGGGGTGACTTGGCTCTTGTGCAGACAGAGAAGGCTATGCGTGCCCACTGCAGCATGCGTGCCATAGGTTCACCACCACTGGTATAGGCTTACATTGATAAGATCTATGGACATTTATTATGTGCTTACAATCAATGAAAGTCAGTAGATACAGGGATAGAGGGAAAGATGGATGATCATGTTAAAATCATTATGAATGAAGTGGAAAAACTGTAAAATTACAATGGATTTTAAACCAGATCTCTTCCAAAAGGCAATGCATCGGTCTTTAAAGCATCCTTTAGGTGATCAGTGTATATTATTATTATATTACAGGATTTATATAGGGCCAACAGTGTATTCAGCACTTTATAACATAAGGGCAGATAGATAGTACAATTACAATACAAATTAATACAGGAGGGATCAGAGGACCACGCTTGTTAGAGCTTACAAACTATTTATGCTTTTAGGTCTCTTGCACATGGGCACCTGAGCATGTGCAGCAAAAAAAAATGGTCTATTTCCCCACTCAGGCTATGTTCGACTGCTGTAATTGGGTATATGCCAGTTCTTATGTAAATATAGGATAATGATTATAGATTTTTTGCATGCGCCCCTATTCTGTATGATTGTTTGTGCGGGAATTGACGTATACCCCATTTCAGCCACACACAACCATTCATATTTATGTATTTATGGACAGCTGTACACAGCACTAGGGCTTTCCAGGCAAGGGAAACATTATTTTATTTTACAGGATTTATATAGCACCAACAGTTTGTGCAGCGCTTTGCAAAATGAAGGTTGATATTACAGTTACAATACAATGTGGTACAAGAGGAATCAGAGGGCCCTGCTTGTATAATGTAAGAGGGAAGGTCAAGTGATACAAAAGGTAATAACTGTGGGGGATGAGCTGATGGAGAAATTAAAAACACAGTGTATTAGGTAGAAGCAGGATAGGCTTCTTTAAAGAGCAGGGTTTTCAGGGATTGTCTAAAGATGGATAGATTAGGAGATAGAGAGAATGGGGTAAAGGGTTCCATAGGATGGGAGAGGCTCAGGAGGAGTCCTGGAGGTGAGCATGGGAAGAGGTGACAAGGGAACTAGAGAGCAGGAAATCTTGGGAGGACCAAAGAGATAGCTGTTTGGTTGGTATTTTGAGACCAGGTTAGTGATGTAGCTGGGGGCAGAGTTGTAGATGGCTTTGTATGTTGTTCTTGTATATTGAATTTTATTTGTTGGGTGAGCAGAAGCCAGTGGAGGGATTGGCAGAGAGGGGTGATGGACAATGACCAGTTGGTAAGGTGGATGAGTCTGGCAGCAGCATTCATGATAGACTGATAGCCTATGTAAAGGTAAGCCAGTGCAGAGGGGGTTGCAGTAGTTTAGGGGAGAGATAACCAGAGAGTGAATTAGAAGCTTTGTGGTGTTGTTGGTTAAATAGGGGCATATTCTGGAGATGTTGCAGAGGATGAGGTTGGGAAATACACTGCAATTTACATTGCATGGGCTCAGTCACTTGTATGCAAGAATCCTCATACAGCACATTCAACATATTCCACAGTGACTTAGGGAGTACATAGACCCATCAACATCATTCCTTGCTCCTTAAAGGAGATTATACACACAACACGCATAAAGGCCAGCCTGCATTGAAGCCGATTGACCTACCAGCATATATTAGTTTGTTAGAGAAAACACATAGAAATACACAGAGCTCATATAAACACCGAGCCATGACTCTGGTGGATAATGAATCCATAGCCCCAGCACTACAAGGCTACATTGCTTATCACCAAGCCACTGTGCTCACTAAATACCAAAACCAAACACACTGATGCTATTCCATTAAGTAAAACCACATGGACATTTTGTAATCCAGAGAAAGTCTGTTTGTGTTGAATGCAGACCTGTAAATATTTAATCATGACAGATTTATGTATATGTCTGCTTGTAATGTCTGTCTGATTTCTGTCATTGCCTGGAAAATATGAAAATATAACCCAAATGAGTTGTTGCTGAAAGGTGTGATAATAGAAAAGTCCAGCAAGAGGCAGTAAAGTCCTTTAGTTAAAACAAATGAATAACATTTTCCCCCTAGAATACAGAGTTTTAGCATGATATACATTCAGAGTGAACAGCGGAATATCAATGGTCTAGCAGAAACAGACAGGAAACTATGGAAAATCACGGATAAGGTCAAAACCCGAAGATCTGATGACATTCCACCTGCATAAATGATACAGGGCCTGTCAATGTAATTTAGACAGTTTAATGTCTCAAAGTAGGTTTCACTAGAGTCAACAGAACTAACAGGGGAATGTGAATCTTACAGCAGAAAGCAAAATCTACTTTTCTAATAAAACTTTTATCTTATGTGTCACTTCTGTTACAATGAGAACAAAAAAAACCACACACACACACATATATATACTGTATATACTGTACATATATTATAAACATTTATATATGTACAACATACTAAGTAACTGCAATGACAAAGTCATTGAGTAGCATAAATTTAAGGGGCAATATACACTATATTGCCAAAAGTATTGGAACGCCTGCCTTTACATGCACATGAACTTCAATGGTATCCCAGTCTTAGTCCGTATGGTTCAATATTGCGTTTGCCCACCCTCTACAGCTATAACAGCTTCAACTCTTCTGGGAAGGCTGTCCACAAGGTTTAGTAGTGTGTTTATGGGATTGCTTGACCATTCTTCTAGAAGGACATTTGTGAGGTCAGGCACTAATGTCGGATAAGAAGGCTTGGCTCGCAGTCTCCACTCTAACTCATCCCAAAGGTGTACTGTTGGGTTGAGGTCAGGACTCTGTGCAGGTCAGTCAAGTTCCTCCACCCCAAACTCGCTTATCCATGTCTTTATGGCCCTTGCTTTGTGCACTGGTACGCAGTCATGTTGGAACAGAAAGGTCACATCCCCAAACTGTTCCCACAAAATTGGGAGCATGAAATTGTCCAAAATGTCTTGGTATGCTGATGCCTTAACAGTTCCCTTCACTGGAACTAAGGGGCCAAGCCCAACCCCTGAAAAACAACCCCATACCATAACCCCCTCCACAAAATTTTACACTTGGCGCAATGCAGTCAGGCAAATACCGCTCTCCTGGCAATCACCAAACCCAGATGCGTCTATCGGATTGCCAGAGAGAGAAGCCTGATTCATCACTCCAGAGAGCACATCTCCACTGCTCTACAGTCCAGTGGTGGTGTTCCTTACACCACTGCATCTGACGCTTTGCATTGCACTTGTTGATATAAGGCTTGAGTGCAGCTGCTCGGCTATAGAAACCCATTCCATGAAGCTCTCTACACACTGTTGTTGTGCTAATCTGAAGGCCACATGAAGATTTGGAGGTCTTTAGCTATTGACTCTGTAGACAGTTGGCGACTTCTGCGCACTGCGCGTGTCAGCATGCTCTGACCCCACTCTGTCATTTTACATGGCCTACCACTTCATGGCTAAGTTGCTGTTGTTCCCATTTTTTTCCACTTTGTTATACTACCAATAACAGTTGACCATGGAGTATTTAGTAGCAAGGAAATTTCACGAATGGAGGTTTATGAGGTGGCAATGGTACCACGCATGGAATCACTGACTTCCTGAGAGCGACCCATTCTTTCACAGATGTTTGTAGAAGCAGTCTGCATGCCTAGGTGCTTTTATACATCTGTTGCCATGGAGGTGATTTAAACACCTGAATCCAATGATTTGGAAGGGTGTCCCAATACGTTTGGCAAAATAGTGTATTTTGTTATGAATACAGGTTAACTCATTATTTTCCCATCTTGTAATGCAAAGACTTACAGCTGTGTGGCAGTTAAAGCCAACTTGTACATCTTTACTGATCAATGGTGTTGGTGCATTTACTTACTGGACATCTCCCCTTCCACTCCACCTTTGTTCCCACACTAAACTGTAGTGCCCCTTGTGAAAGGAATGATTTTCTTTTCCCCTCAGAGACCCCCGGTCTGTGGAGAGATTCCTGGTTTATCAGCAGAATTCTGGGAACACCCCTTGAACACGGAAATCACGACAGCTTATGTTCAGAGATTTTCAAAGTTTATTAGACATTAATAAGATTATATAGACTACAGATAATAATAAGGGAGGGGGGGGGGAGCGAGTTTCAAAACTGTAACTTGTAACTTTCCATCATGAGCTAACTACATGAAACATAACATATACATTTCTTGGTACAAATTGTTTTGGCTAACTTTCTGGGAAAACAGCCAGACAAAGACATTGTCAGGGTCGTGTTAGCTTCTGTTGATACATCCTTGAACAACCAAAAACAGTTTCATTAAACTTCTAATATCTCTACAAAAGCTAACTTAATACTTAATACTTAAAATGGCGTACATAATACAAAATGGAAGTTATCTAGATCCTTTCAATCCCCTCTGAGATCATGAACATGATCTCAATTCTTTACTTCATTCATCTTTTTGTACATAGCTAGATAACCTTCATTTGTATTTTGTGGCTTGGTAGCTCTAGCAATGCAATATAATGAGCATTTAAAAATAGATATAAAGATAAAACAAAAAACAATATCATGACTATGCTTACAGCGATACCTTTCATCCATGAAAAGATGGAACCAAATCCTGATCCTAACCAATCAAAAGGAGTCCATCCATCTTTTCCTATAGCTCTAGCTTCTTCCATCAAACCATCTACCTGTTCCCTGTGTTGCTTTATTATTTCATAATAATCTGGAACAGTCATTGTGGTATTATATATCCAAGTACAACGTTCATAATCCTCTGTCATCTCACACAAACCTGTCAGAGCAGCACTCATACTTTCAATAGCTAATTCTTGCATCTCCAGCTGTTTTCTAATAGCTCTGGTCTCAGTATTTAGCAACCCTAAGTCCTTAGAGTTCCTCTCCAGTATGTCATCAATAATGTTTGTGTAATTATTTATTTTGTTCATGAGTGTTATTCCCCATCCAGTGTAAGTAGGAAACCATGACCAAACCTTATCCCCTGTAGAGAATAGATCTACCTTTTCTTGTTTGGTTTCCCTTCTCTGTCTCAGAGTTAGTTGGTATTTTGGGTATGTACTGGCTTTTACCTGGTGTTCCTTTTGGTCTATAGCTGCCCTAATTGGCACTAATTGGGCTACATAGCACCAGCCCTGGACATTACTCGGTATCCAAGGGTAACAGATCTTACCACAACAGATATAGGTATTGTTTCCCAAGGAGATCGGCAATTTTTGTATTGCAGAATAAAATTCAGGGGTGACAACAAGTGTAAAATAAAAAAGAAGTTTTCCAAACATAGTTTTCCCCACATTATTTTGTATCCCTTCTAAACTTTCATTCAGGGTTTTACCATTTACTTTCCAGAGTTTCACAGAAGAAGTTCCATCCCTCCTTCCAGGATCAGATATGTTTAATATGGACTGAGAGCACATTCCCTTTCCCTTGTGAGAAGTATTCCCCAGTCTAAAACACCAATCGGGGAGTTGAATGACTCCCAGAGTTGGAAAAGATATGGTGGCATTAGAAGTAATATTGGTCAAACCAATACTTACATTCCCTTTTATTAACAAAAATATTTTGACTGGAGCGGCCAGAAGAGAAATTTCATATGTGCTAGGATGTAACTTACTACATATCCAACATTTATCATAACCTGACTTTTGAGCATAAGCATATTTAAACTGCATCATCAACATTTTTCCTGAAAAAGGATTGTTCTCTTCAAAACTTCTTTTTGACTTTCTTTCACTTCTGGTTATCTGGGTCTCATTTAAAACTAGTCCTTGACCACAGATACCTTTTATTAGGCCCAAGTCCTCAGGGTGATAAATACAGTTAGTTAGGATCCATACTGGCAGGAAAAAGAGCACAGTCAGTGTGCCCAATAGGACCCAGAGTTTCAAAGCACCATGAGGGGCAGTAAGGAATGTCATCTTCAGGGTCTTTCTCACCGACTTCACCCGCTCTTCGAGGATTTTCTACTTGTCCTTCACCTCCTTTTTCCGTTTCGTATTTCTCAGGTGTTTGGTTCACCTTCTTCACTCGACTAGCATGGATCCAGGACTGGGAATTCTCCACCAGAACAGCCGTTCTGGTAACCGCTATCACCGTAGTAGGTGGTCCAAAGGGGTAGCCTTGCTTCTTGTCTTTAGCGAGTTGGCGGACCACTACGACATCTCCCACTTGGAAAAGGTGTGTTGGTTCCTGAAAAGATAAAGGAGAGGTGCGAGCAACATTTCTTTCAATCTGATCTAAAGTTTGAATCAATTTTTTTACATATTCTTGCTGTACCAGGTCAAGGTCCCCTCTTTCTAACATAAGTGGCTGTCTAGCCCAAGGAGTGGGGAACGGTCTTCCCATTAATATTTCAAAAGGAGATAACCCTGTAGTCTTATTAGGTGTCATTCTTACCTCTGCTAGAATTGCAGGTAACATCTTCTTCCAGTGGGTATAGGTTCCTCCAGTGGCCTTCCTCAACTTGTGGGGTAGTTGTGATGCCTGAAGTGAGCAAAGGCATCTGCTAAGCAAAGGCCACCTGTTGTAATGCAGCTTCCTTTGCTACCTTATCTGCTAATGCATTTCCTTTGGCAATATGATCTCTGCGATTTGTATGTGCCCTGCAATGTAGAATGGCTAATGTTTTTGGTAACTGTATGGCTTTGAGTAGATCAGATATCAAAGAAGAGTGAGATATGGTTTTGCCATCAGCAGCAATGAATCCTCTTCTCTCCCAAATGACCCCAAAATCATGTACAGCACCATGGGCGTACTTGGAGTCTGTGTAATGTTGACATCCTGTCCTGCAAATAATTGACATGCTCTTGTAAGGGCAATCAGTTCAGCTGCTTGGGCTGACTGATATGGGATTGGCTTTGCCTCGAGTATTTTGTCAGGAAGTTGCACAATGCCGTATCCAGCATGGTAAGTACTATCATTTGGCCTAGAACATGAGCCATCTACAAACACATCTGGGGCCCCATCAAGAGCCACAGCTGACATGTCGGACCTAGGGGAAGTGTCTTGCTGTATGTGGGTTATACAATTGTGTTCTGGTGCCACTTCATCCTGTTCCCCCTTTAGCCCCAGTAGGGCATTCAAAATTGGAGCAGGGCCTGAATTTGCTGAAGAATATTTAATAATCAAGTTGGGATCAGATAGAAGAATCACTTCATATCCGCTCAACCTTTGTGCTGACATGTGTTGAGTGTGTATGTTTTTCAGTAGTAAGGACACTTGGTGTGTGGTGTGTAGGGTAGTTTCATGTCCCAATGTGAAAGAAATAGCCCTCCCCACCAGAATTGCGCACGATGCAACAGCTCTCAGACAAGCAGGCATGCCCTGAACCTGAGTTGGCACTACTTTGGAAAAAAAAAGCTGCAGGGCAGAGCTTGCCTCCATGTTCCTGAGCCAGGACCCCCGCCATGGTTGTACAATTTTCCCCCGCATACAGATGAAACATTTTCTTATAGTCAGGTAGTCCAAGACCAGGGGCCGTTACCATAGCATTCTTCAAGTACACAAAGGCATCAACCATGTCATTTGACCATGTGAGAATGTCAGGTGATTCTGAAAGCGTGGCAGACCTCAGAGTGTGATCATAGAATGAACAATCAGGTATCCATTGGCGGCAGTAACCAATCATACCAAGAAAAGTTAGCATGTCCTTTTTTTGTTTGTGGGCGGGGCAGACCCACGAGAGCCGCAGCTCTTTTGTGACTGACATTCCTCTCACCATGACCCAGAATAAAACCAAGGTATTCAACCTGTTTTTGGCACCATTGCAATTTCTTTTTAGATGCTTTGTGACCATTCCCTGACAACCATTCTAACAGAGACCAACTATCCTCCTGACTGGCCTCCTGACTTGAACTACAAATCAATAGGTCATCCACATATATAATGAGGACCCAACCATTGGGAGGGGTCCAGGACCTCAGTGTGGTCTGGAGGGCAAGTGAGTAGACTGCAAACGAATCTACATAGCCCTAGGCATTCTACACCAGCTCATCTGGCAATTTTCATAATATAAATACAAATAGCGCCCTTGTCTGGTGGTCCACAGGAACCGAAAAAAATGCATTTGTTAAATCAATCACTGTAAAGTATTCTGCATCGGACGGAATGGAGGTGAGGAGTGATGGCACGTCAGGCACTATTGGGGCTAATGGAACCACCAAATTATTTATGGCCCTCAAATCTTGTACAAACCTGTAAGAGCCATCCGGCTTCTTAACAGAATTGATAGGTGTGTTGTAAGGAGAAACAGTTTCTCCTGCCTTCTGTTTACATGCTGTAGCAATAGGGAGGGAAGCCTTATTCTTGAAAACCCTTTTTAATTCTGTGTCAAGCTCCTCCCACATAGTTTCTCTCCCTTCTGTGGTATTTAGTTTATAGGCAGTAGCCTGTGTATTACTTGGTTCTATGTGACTAATGCTTTTTACATTTATCCAATCCCAAGCTGGATTATTTCCCAGAATACCATCAATGATCAATCTCATATCTTCCTGTGTGTAATTTCTTCCTAAACATGCCTTTTTTAAATAAGCAAGTGTACCTCCAGGAGATACTGTAGGCTTGGGACAATGTTTAACAATCTTATTAATATCTTCTAATTCTATGGGTTTTTTTAGAATTAGTTCTCCTGCTGTGAGAAAAGGTAGTGTCAATATAGCCACCTCCTTTCCTCCTACGGCCCCCTCATCTTCTCTTTTTCCCTCTTGTTTCTTATCCATGGATCTAAGCTGCATTCTAAATTCCTCCACCTCTCTCTGCCCTTTCTATGACTGGTGTCACTTCTTCTCCATTGACCATCCTTTTTCTGTAATTTTATTATATTTACCTGTCCCTGTTCTTCGTATTCCAACTCTCCTTCGTTGTCATTATTCTCCGTAAGGATGCCTTGAACTTGGCTACCCTCCTCTGGTGATTTTATACTAATAATCTGTTTGGGTCTAGTGGAGGGGCCTGGCTGTATTGGTTGTAGATCCGGGACGGGAAGTGGCGCAGGGACAGGGGCAGGGACTGGAGGGGCAGGGGCAGGGGCTGGAGGGGCATTAGGCTGGGGAGTAATCATCCCCAAACTAATCAAAAAATCATCATCAGCAGCATTTTTAAAACCACTTAATGAAGGATATATATTATACGGAGGGGGTGGGATAGGTGTCTGAACTGTTTTCAGTCCAATCTTGGGTCTGCATGTCTTTTCAGATTGATGCTTTTCCTGGCATATTTTTAATGTATCCAATTTCAACTTCCTCTTTTGTTTTAAAGAGAAAATCAAATTGAACTTTCCCTTGCTATTATCAACCCAATATGGTGACCATTTTAACCAGTTTTCTCCCCCTTTCTTGGGAATGGGTCTGTACTCCCCATAGCTTCTGTCCAGCCTGCCATACAATCCACCCAGGGATTTATTAAATAATAGTCCGTTCCACAAACTCTAGCAACATAATCTGGGGGACCTGGTGGGTAACTACCTCCATGACCCATATTTAGACAGTGGATAAAACAATTTTAGGTTAAAATCTTATTTTGTTCCACACAACAAATTATCTTATACTTCTACGCAACAGAAAGAAAAAGCAAAAGACAGATAAACCAGAATCTGCTCCACAGACTTATTAACCTCTTGATAACTTCCCAAAAGTTATCTCTTCACTGTTTTACCAAAAACAGTGTGTTCTACCAGAGAACTGTGTTTACCAAAAACACCTTTTTTTTTTATATATAGTGCACTATTTTGTAACTCTACCAAAGAGTTAAGTCTGCTTTACCAAAAGCAGCTACAGGTTATCACGGGTCTATATAGACAATACAGAATGATTCAAGACCTTCCCTCAACACAGGGCAAGAAAGAGCTTTTAGTCATAAAAAGACAAAAGGTTTACTTACCAAGTGAGGTGGGTGGTCATCCCGGGCCGAGCCCCCAGCTGAAAGGAATGATTTTCTTTTCCCCTCAGAGACCCCCGGTCTGTGGAGAGATTCCTGGTTTATCAGCAGAATTCTGGGAACACCCCTTGAACACGGAAATCACGACAGCTTATGTTCAGAGATGTTCAAAGTTTATTAGACATTAATAAGATTATATAGACTACAGATAATAATAAGGGAGGGGGGGGAGCGAGTTTCAAAACTGTAACTTGTAACTTTCCATCATGAGCTAACTACATGAAACATAACATATACATTTCTTGGTACAAATTGTTTTGGCTAACTTTCTGGGAAAACAGCCAGACAAAGACATTGTCAGGGTCGTGTTAGCTTCTGTTGATACATCCTTGAACAACCAAAAACAGTTTCATTAAACTTCTAATATCTCTACAAAAAGCTAACTTAATACTTAATACTTAAAATGGCGTACATAATACAAAATGGAAGTTATCTAGATCCTTTCAATCCCCTCTGAGATCATGAACATGATCTCAATTCTTTACTTCATTCATCTTTTTGTACATAGCTAGATAACCTTCATTTGTATTTTGTGGCTTGGTAGCTCTAGCAATGCAATATAATGAGCATTTAAAAATAGATATAAAGATAAAACAAAAAACAATATCATGACTATGCTTACAGCGATACCTTTCATCCATGAAAAGATGGAACCAAATCCTGATCCTAACCAATCAAAAGGAGTCCATCCATCTTTTCCTATAGCTCTAGCTTCTTCCATCAAACCATCTACCTGTTCCCTGTGTTGCTTTATTATTTCATAATAATCTGGAACAGTCATTGTGGTATTATATATCCAAGTACAACGTTCATAATCCTCTGTCATCTCACACAAACCTGTCAGAGCAGCACTCATACTTTCAATAGCTAATTCTTGCATCTCCAGCTGTTTTCTAATAGCTCTGGTCTCAGTATTTAGCAACCCTAAGTCCTTAGAGTTCCTCTCCAGTATGTCATCAATAATGTTTGTGTAATTATTTATTTTGTTCATGAGTGTTATTCCCCATCCAGTGTAAGTAGGAAACCATGACCAAACCTTATCCCCTGTAGAGAATAGATCTACCTTTTCTTGTTTGGTTTCCCTTCTCTGTCTCAGAGTTAGTTGGTATTTTGGGTATGTACTGGCTTTTACCTGGTGTTCCTTTTGGTCTATAGCTGCCCTAATTGGCACTAATTGGGCTACATAGCACCAGCCCTGGACATTACTCGGTATCCAAGGGTAACAGATCTTACCACAACAGATATAGGTATTGTTTCCCAAGGAGATCGGCAATTTTTGTATTGCAGAATAAAATTCAGGGGTGACAACAAGTGTAAAATAAAAAAGAAGTTTTCCAAACATAGTTTTCCCCACATTATTTTGTATCCCTTCTAAACTTTCATTCAGGGTTTTACCATTTACTTTCCAGAGTTTCACAGAAGAAGTTCCATCCCTCCTTCCAGGATCAGATATGTTTAATATGGACTGAGAGCACATTCCCTTTCCCTTGTGAGAAGTATTCCCCAGTCTAAAACACCAATCGGGGAGTTGAATGACTCCCAGAGTTGGAAAAGATATGGTGGCATTAGAAGTAATATTGGTCAAACCAATACTTACATTCCCTTTTATTAACAAAAATATTTTGACTGGAGCGGCCAGAAGAGGAATTTCATATGTGCTAGGATGTAACTTACTACATATCCAACATTTATCATAACCTGACTTTTGAGCATAAGCATATTTAAACTGCATCATCAACATTTTTCCTGAAAAAGGATTGTTCTCTTCAAAACTTCTTTTTGACTTTCTTTCACTTCTGGTTATCTGGGTCTCATTTAAAACTAGTCCTTGACCACAGATACCTTTTATTAGGCCCAAGTCCTCAGGGTGATAAATACAGTTAGTTAGGATCCATACTGGCAGGAAAAAGAGCACAGTCAGTGTGCCCAATAGGACCCAGAGTTTCAAAGCACCATGAGGGGCAGTAAGGAATGTCATCTTCAGGGTCTTTCTCACCGACTTCACCCGCTCTTCGAGGATTTTCTACTTGTCCTTCACCTCCTTTTTCCGTTTCGTATTTCTCAGGTGTTTGGTTCACCTTCTTCACTCGACTAGCATGGATCCAGGACTGGGAATTCTCCACCAGAACAGCCGTTCTGGTAACCGCTATCACCGTAGTAGGTGGTCCAAAGGGGTAGCCTTGCTTCTTGTCTTTAGCGAGTTGGCGGACCACTACGACATCTCCCACTTGGAAAAGGTGTGTTGGTTCCTGAAAAGATAAAGGAGAGGTGCGAGCAACATTTCTTTCAATCTGATCTAAAGTTTGAATCAATTTTTTTACATATTCTTGCTGTACCAGGTCAAGGTCCCCTCTTTCTAACATAAGTGGCTGTCTAGCCCAAGGAGTGGGGAACGGTCTTCCCATTAATATTTCAAAAGGAGATAACCCTGTAGTCTTATTAGGTGTCATTCTTACCTCTGCTAGAATTGCAGGTAACATCTTCTTCCAGTGGGTATAGGTTCCTCCAGTGGCCTTCCTCAACTTGTGGGGTAGTTGTGATGCCTGAAGTGAGCAAAGGCATCTGCTAAGCAAAGGCCACCTGTTGTAATGCAGCTTCCTTTGCTACCTTATCTGCTAATGCATTTCCTTTGGCAATATGATCTCTGCGATTTGTATGTGCCCTGCAATGTAGAATGGCTAATGTTTTTGGTAACTGTATGGCTTTGAGTAGATCAGATATCAAAGAAGAGTGAGATATGGTTTTGCCATCAGCAGCAATGAATCCTCTTCTCTCCCAAATGACCCCAAAATCATGTACAGCACCATGGGCGTACTTGGAGTCTGTGTAATGTTGACATCCTGTCCTGCAAATAATTGACATGCTCTTGTAAGGGCAATCAGTTCAGCTGCTTGGGCTGACTGATATGGGATTGGCTTTGCCTCGAGTATTTTGTCAGGAAGTTGCACAATGCCGTATCCAGCATGGTAAGTACTATCATTTGGCCTAGAACATGAGCCATCTACAAACACATCTGGGGCCCCATCAAGAGCCACAGCTGACATGTCGGACCTAGGGGAAGTGTCTTGCTGTATGTGGGTTATACAATTGTGTTCTGGTGCCACTTCATCCTGTTCCCCCTTTAGCCCCAGTAGGGCATTCAAAATTGGAGCAGGGCCTGAATTTGCTGAAGAATATTTAATAATCAAGTTGGGATCAGATAGAAGAATCACTTCATATCCGCTCAACCTTTGTGCTGACATGTGTTGAGTGTGTATGTTTTTCAGTAGTAAGGACACTTGGTGTGTGGTGTGTAGGGTAGTTTCATGTCCCAATGTGAAAGAAATAGCCCTCCCCACCAGAATTGCGCACGATGCAACAGCTCTCAGACAAGCAGGCATGCCCTGAACCTGAGTTGGCACTACTTTGGAAAAAAAAAGCTGCAGGGCGGAGCTTGCCTCCATGTTCCTGAGCCAGGACCCCCGCCATGGTTGTACAATTTTCCCCCGCATACAGATGAAACATTTTCTTATAGTCAGGTAGTCCAAGACCAGGGGCCGTTACCATAGCATTCTTCAAGTACACAAAGGCATCAACCATGTCATTTGACCATGTGAGAATGTCAGGTGATTCTGAAAGCGTGGCAGACCTCAGAGTGTGATCATAGAATGAACAATCAGGTATCCATTGGCGGCAGTAACCAATCATACCAAGAAAAGTTAGCATGTCCTTTTTTTGTTTGTGGGCGGGGCAGACCCACGAGAGCCGCAGCTCTTTTGTGACTGACATTCCTCTCACCATGACCCAGAATAAAACCAAGGTATTCAACCTGTTTTTGGCACCATTGCAATTTCTTTTTAGATGCTTTGTGACCATTCCCTGACAACCATTCTAACAGAGACCAACTATCCTCCTGACTGGCCTCCTGACTTGAACTACAAATCAATAGGTCATCCACATATATAATGAGGACCGAACCATTGGGAGGGGTCCAGGACCTCAGTGTGGTCTGGAGGGCAAGTGAGTAGACTGCAAACGAATCTACATAGCCCTAGGCATTCTACACCAGCTCATCTGGCAATTTTCATAATATAAATACAAATAGCGCCCTTGTCTGGTGGTCCACAGGAACCGAAAAAAATGCATTTGTTAAATCAATCACTGTAAAGTATTCTGCATCGGACGGAATGGAGGTGAGGAGTGATGGCACGTCAGGCACTATTGGGGCTAATGGAACCACCAAATTATTTATGGCCCTCAAATCTTGTACAAACCTGTAAGAGCCATCCGGCTTCTTAACAGAATTGATAGGTGTGTTGTAAGGAGAAACAGTTTCTCCTGCCTTCTGTTTACATGCTGTAGCAATAGGGAGGGAAGCCTTATTCTTGAAAACCCTTTTTAATTCTGTGTCAAGCTCCTCCCACATAGTTTCTCTCCCTTCTGTGGTATTTAGTTTATAGGCAGTAGCCTGTGTATTACTTGGTTCTATGTGACTAATGCTTTTTACATTTATCCAATCCCAAGCTGGATTATTTCCCAGAATACCATCAATGATCAATCTCATATCTTCCTGTGTGTAATTTCTTCCTAAACATGCCTTTTTTAAATAAGCAAGTGTACCTCCAGGAGATACTGTAGGCTTGGGACAATGTTTAACAATCTTATTAATATCTTCTAATTCTATGGGTTTTTTTAGAATTAGTTCTCCTGCTGTGAGAAAAGGTAGTGTCAATATAGCCACCTCCTTTCCTCCTACGGCCCCCTCATCTTCTCTTTTTCCCTCTTGTTTCTTATCCATGGATCTAAGCTGCATTCTAAATTCCTCCACCTCTCTCTGCCCTTTCTATGACTGGTGTCACTTCTTCTCCATTGACCATCCTTTTTCTGTAATTTTATTATATTTACCTGTCCCTGTTCTTCGTATTCCAACTCTCCTTCGTTGTCATTATTCTCCGTAAGGATGCCTTGAACTTGGCTACCCTCCTCTGGTGATTTTATACTAATAATCTGTTTGGGTCTAGTGGAGGGGCCTGGCTGTATTGGTTGTAGATCCGGGACGGGAAGTGGCGCAGGGACAGGGGCAGGGACTGGAGGGGCAGGGGCAGGGGCTGGAGGGGCATTAGGCTGGGGAGTAATCATCCCCAAACTAATCAAAAAATCATCATCAGCAGCATTTTTAAAACCACTTAATGAAGGATATATATTATACGGAGGGGGTGGGATAGGTGTCTGAACTGTTTTCAGTCCAATCTTGGGTCTGCATGTCTTTTCAGATTGATGCTTTTCCTGGCATATTTTTAATGTATCCAATTTCAACTTCCTCTTTTGTTTTAAAGAGAAAATCAAATTGAACTTTCCCTTGCTATTATCAACCCAATATGGTGACCATTTTAACCAGTTTTCTCCCCCTTTCTTGGGAATGGGTCTGTACTCCCCATAGCTTCTGTCCAGCCTGCCATACAATCCACCCAGGGATTTATTAAATAATAGTCCGTTCCACAAACTCTAGCAACATAATCTGGGGGACCTGGTGGGTAACTACCTCCATGACCCATATTTAGACAGTGGATAAAACAATTTTAGGTTAAAATCTTATTTTGTTCCACACAACAAATTATCTTATACTTCTACGCAACAGAAAGAAAAAGCAAAAGACAGATAAACCAGAATCTGCTCCACAGACTTATTAACCTCTTGATAACTTCCCAAAAGTTATCTCTTCACTGTTTTACCAAAAACAGTGTGTTCTACCAGAGAACTGTGTTTACCAAAAACACCTTTTTTTTTTATATATAGTGCACTATTTTGTAACTCTACCAAAGAGTTAAGTCTGCTTTACCAAAAGCAGCTACAGGTTATCACGGGTCTATATAGACAATACAGAATGATTCAAGACCTTCCCTCAACACAGGGCAAGAAAGAGCTTTTAGTCATAAAAAGACAAAAGGTTTACTTACCAAGTGAGGTGGGTGGTCATCCCGGGCCGAGCCCCCAGCTGAAAGGAATGATTTTCTTTTCCCCTCAGAGACCCCCGGTCTGTGGAGAGATTCCTGGTTTATCAGCAGAATTCTGGGAACACCCCTTGAACACGGAAATCACGACAGCTTATGTTCAGAGATGTTCAAAG
Organism: Staurois parvus; assembly: GCF_062004578.1. Taxonomy (NCBI): domain Eukaryota; kingdom Metazoa; phylum Chordata; class Amphibia; order Anura; family Ranidae; genus Staurois; species Staurois parvus. The sequence continues at coordinate 6,286,453 of NW_028317979.1, read as the reverse complement.
TTTATTAGACATTAATAAGATTATATAGACTACAGATAATAATAAGGGAGGGGGGGGAGCGAGTTTCAAAACTGTAACTTGTAACTTTCCATCATGAGCTAACTACATGAAACATAACATATACATTTCTTGGTACAAATTGTTTTGGCTAACTTTCTGGGAAAACAGCCAGACAAAGACATTGTCAGGGTCGTGTTAGCTTCTGTTGATACATCCTTGAACAACCAAAAACAGTTTCATTAAACTTCTAATATCTCTACAAAAAGCTAACTTAATACTTAATACTTAAAATGGCGTACATAATACAAAATGGAAGTTATCTAGATCCTTTCAATCCCCTCTGAGATCATGAACATGATCTCAATTCTTTACTTCATTCATCTTTTTGTACATAGCTAGATAACCTTCATTTGTATTTTGTGGCTTGGTAGCTCTAGCAATGCAATATAATGAGCATTTAAAACATAGATATAAAGATAAAACAAAAAACAATATCATGACTATGCTTACAGCGATACCTTTCATCCATGAAAAGATGGAACCAAATCCTGATCCTAACCAATCAAAAGGAGTCCATCCATCTTTTCCTATAGCTCTAGCTTCTTCCATCAAACCATCTACCTGTTCCCTGTGTTGCTTTATTATTTCATAATAATCTGGAACAGTCATTGTGGTATTATATATCCAAGTACAACGTTCATAATCCTCTGTCATCTCACACAAACCTGTCAGAGCAGCACTCATACTTTCAATAGCTAATTCTTGCATCTCCAGCTGTTTTCTAATAGCTCTGGTCTCAGTATTTAGCAACCCTAAGTCCTTAGAGTTCCTCTCCAGTATGTCATCAATAATGTTTGTGTAATTATTTATTTTGTTCATGAGTGTTATTCCCCATCCAGTGTAAGTAGGAAACCATGACCAAACCTTATCCCCTGTAGAGAATAGATCTACCTTTTCTTGTTTGGTTTCCCTTCTCTGTCTCAGAGTTAGTTGGTATTTTGGGTATGTACTGGCTTTTACCTGGTGTTCCTTTTGGTCTATAGCTGCCCTAATTGGCACTAATTGGGCTACATAGCACCAGCCCTGGACATTACTCGGTATCCAAGGGTAACAGATCTTACCACAACAGATATAGGTATTGTTTCCCAAGGAGATCGGCAATTTTTGTATTGCAGAATAAAATTCAGGGGTGACAACAAGTGTAAAATAAAAAAGAAGTTTTCCAAACATAGTTTTCCCCACATTATTTTGTATCCCTTCTAAACTTTCATTCAGGGTTTTACCATTTACTTTCCAGAGTTTCACAGAAGAAGTTCCATCCCTCCTTCCAGGATCAGATATGTTTAATATGGACTGAGAGCACATTCCCTTTCCCTTGTGAGAAGTATTCCCCAGTCTAAAACACCAATCGGGGAGTTGAATGACTCCCAGAGTTGGAAAAGATATGGTGGCATTAGAAGTAATATTGGTCAAACCAATACTTACATTCCCTTTTATTAACAAAAATATTTTGACTGGAGCGGCCAGAAGAGGAATTTCATATGTGCTAGGATGTAACTTACTACATATCCAACATTTATCATAACCTGACTTTTGAGCATAAGCATATTTAAACTGCATCATCAACATTTTTCCTGAAAAAGGATTGTTCTCTTCAAAACTTCTTTTTGACTTTCTTTCACTTCTGGTTATCTGGGTCTCATTTAAAACTAGTCCTTGACCACAGATACCTTTTATTAGGCCCAAGTCCTCAGGGTGATAAATACAGTTAGTTAGGATCCATACTGGCAGGAAAAAGAGCACAGTCAGTGTGCCCAATAGGACCCAGAGTTTCAAAGCACCATGAGGGGCAGTAAGGAATGTCATCTTCAGGGTCTTTCTCACCGACTTCACCCGCTCTTCGAGGATTTTCTACTTGTCCTTCACCTCCTTTTTCCGTTTCGTATTTCTCAGGTGTTTGGTTCACCTTCTTCACTCGACTAGCATGGATCCAGGACTGGGAATTCTCCACCAGAACAGCCGTTCTGGTAACCGCTATCACCGTAGTAGGTGGTCCAAAGGGGTAGCCTTGCTTCTTGTCTTTAGCGAGTTGGCGGACCACTACGACATCTCCCACTTGGAAAAGGTGTGTTGGTTCCTGAAAAGATAAAGGAGAGGTGCGAGCAACATTTCTTTCAATCTGATCTAAAGTTTGAATCAATTTTTTTACATATTCTTGCTGTACCAGGTCAAGGTCCCCTCTTTCTAACATAAGTGGCTGTCTAGCCCAAGGAGTGGGGAACGGTCTTCCCATTAATATTTCAAAAGGAGATAACCCTGTAGTCTTATTAGGTGTCATTCTTACCTCTGCTAGAATTGCAGGTAACATCTTCTTCCAGTGGGTATAGGTTCCTCCAGTGGCCTTCCTCAACTTGTGGGGTAGTTGTGATGCCTGAAGTGAGCAAAGGCATCTGCTAAGCAAAGGCCACCTGTTGTAATGCAGCTTCCTTTGCTACCTTATCTGCTAATGCATTTCCTTTGGCAATATGATCTCTGCGATTTGTATGTGCCCTGCAATGTAGAATGGCTAATGTTTTTGGTAACTGTATGGCTTTGAGTAGATCAGATATCAAAGAAGAGTGAGATATGGTTTTGCCATCAGCAGCAATGAATCCTCTTCTCTCCCAAATGACCCCAAAATCATGTACAGCACCATGGGCGTACTTGGAGTCTGTGTAATGTTGACATCCTGTCCTGCAAATAATTGACATGCTCTTGTAAGGGCAATCAGTTCAGCTGCTTGGGCTGACTGATATGGGATTGGCTTTGCCTCGAGTATTTTGTCAGGAAGTTGCACAATGCCGTATCCAGCATGGTAAGTACTATCATTTGGCCTAGAACATGAGCCATCTACAAACACATCTGGGGCCCCATCAAGAGCCACAGCTGACATGTCGGACCTAGGGGAAGTGTCTTGCTGTATGTGGGTTATACAATTGTGTTCTGGTGCCACTTCATCCTGTTCCCCCTTTAGCCCCAGTAGGGCATTCAAAATTGGAGCAGGGCCTGAATTTGCTGAAGAATATTTAATAATCAAGTTGGGATCAGATAGAAGAATCACTTCATATCCGCTCAACCTTTGTGCTGACATGTGTTGAGTGTGTATGTTTTTCAGTAGTAAGGACACTTGGTGTGTGGTGTGTAGGGTAGTTTCATGTCCCAATGTGAAAGAAATAGCCCTCCCCACCAGAATTGCGCACGATGCAACAGCTCTCAGACAAGCAGGCATGCCCTGAACCTGAGTTGGCACTACTTTGGAAAAAAAAAGCTGCAGGGCGGAGCTTGCCTCCATGTTCCTGAGCCAGGACCCCCGCCATGGTTGTACAATTTTCCCCCGCATACAGATGAAACATTTTCTTATAGTCAGGTAGTCCAAGACCAGGGGCCGTTACCATAGCATTCTTCAAGTACACAAAGGCATCAACCATGTCATTTGACCATGTGAGAATGTCAGGTGATTCTGAAAGCGTGGCAGACCTCAGAGTGTGATCATAGAATGAACAATCAGGTATCCATTGGCGGCAGTAACCAATCATACCAAGAAAAGTTAGCATGTCCTTTTTTTGTTTGTGGGCGGGGCAGACCCACGAGAGCCGCAGCTCTTTTGTGACTGACATTCCTCTCACCATGACCCAGAATAAAACCAAGGTATTCAACCTGTTTTTGGCACCATTGCAATTTCTTTTTAGATGCTTTGTGACCATTCCCTGACAACCATTCTAACAGAGACCAACTATCCTCCTGACTGGCCTCCTGACTTGAACTACAAATCAATAGGTCATCCACATATATAATGAGGACCGAACCATTGGGAGGGGTCCAGGACCTCAGTGTGGTCTGGAGGGCAAGTGAGTAGACTGCAAACGAATCTACATAGCCCTAGGCATTCTACACCAGCTCATCTGGCAATTTTCATAATATAAATACAAATAGCGCCCTTGTCTGGTGGTCCACAGGAACCGAAAAAAATGCATTTGTTAAATCAATCACTGTAAAGTATTCTGCATCGGACGGAATGGAGGTGAGGAGTGATGGCACGTCAGGCACTATTGGGGCTAATGGAACCACCAAATTATTTATGGCCCTCAAATCTTGTACAAACCTGTAAGAGCCATCCGGCTTCTTAACAGAATTGATAGGTGTGTTGTAAGGAGAAACAGTTTCTCCTGCCTTCTGTTTACATGCTGTAGCAATAGGGAGGGAAGCCTTATTCTTGAAAACCCTTTTTAATTCTGTGTCAAGCTCCTCCCACATAGTTTCTCTCCCTTCTGTGGTATTTAGTTTATAGGCAGTAGCCTGTGTATTACTTGGTTCTATGTGACTAATGCTTTTTACATTTATCCAATCCCAAGCTGGATTATTTCCCAGAATACCATCAATGATCAATCTCATATCTTCCTGTGTGTAATTTCTTCCTAAACATGCCTTTTTTAAATAAGCAAGTGTACCTCCAGGAGATACTGTAGGCTTGGGACAATGTTTAACAATCTTATTAATATCTTCTAATTCTATGGGTTTTTTTAGAATTAGTTCTCCTGCTGTGAGAAAAGGTAGTGTCAATATAGCCACCTCCTTTCCTCCTACGGCCCCCTCATCTTCTCTTTTTCCCTCTTGTTTCTTATCCATGGATCTAAGCTGCATTCTAAATTCCTCCACCTCTCTCTGCCCTTTCTATGACTGGTGTCACTTCTTCTCCATTGACCATCCTTTTTCTGTAATTTTATTATATTTACCTGTCCCTGTTCTTCGTATTCCAACTCTCCTTCGTTGTCATTATTCTCCGTAAGGATGCCTTGAACTTGGCTACCCTCCTCTGGTGATTTTATACTAATAATCTGTTTGGGTCTAGTGGAGGGGCCTGGCTGTATTGGTTGTAGATCCGGGACGGGAAGTGGCGCAGGGACAGGGGCAGGGACTGGAGGGGCAGGGGCAGGGGCTGGAGGGGCATTAGGCTGGGGAGTAATCATCCCCAAACTAATCAAAAAATCATCATCAGCAGCATTTTTAAAACCACTTAATGAAGGATATATATTATACGGAGGGGGTGGGATAGGTGTCTGAACTGTTTTCAGTCCAATCTTGGGTCTGCATGTCTTTTCAGATTGATGCTTTTCCTGGCATATTTTTAATGTATCCAATTTCAACTTCCTCTTTTGTTTTAAAGAGAAAATCAAATTGAACTTTCCCTTGCTATTATCAACCCAATATGGTGACCATTTTAACCAGTTTTCTCCCCCTTTCTTGGGAATGGGTCTGTACTCCCCATAGCTTCTGTCCAGCCTGCCATACAATCCACCCAGGGATTTATTAAATAATAGTCCGTTCCACAAACTCTAGCAACATAATCTGGGGGACCTGGTGGGTAACTACCTCCATGACCCATATTTAGACAGTGGATAAAACAATTTTAGGTTAAAATCTTATTTTGTTCCACACAACAAATTATCTTATACTTCTACGCAACAGAAAGAAAAAGCAAAAGACAGATAAACCAGAATCTGCTCCACAGACTTATTAACCTCTTGATAACTTCCCAAAAGTTATCTCTTCACTGTTTTACCAAAAACAGTGTGTTCTACCAGAGAACTGTGTTTACCAAAAACACCTTTTTTTTTTATATATAGTGCACTATTTTGTAACTCTACCAAAGAGTTAAGTCTGCTTTACCAAAAGCAGCTACAGGTTATCACGGGTCTATATAGACAATACAGAATGATTCAAGACCTTCCCTCAACACAGGGCAAGAAAGAGCTTTTAGTCATAAAAAGACAAAAGGTTTACTTACCAAGTGAGGTGGGTGGTCATCCCGGGCCGAGCCCCCAGCTGAAAGGAATGATTTTCTTTTCCCCTCAGAGACCCCCGGTCTGTGGAGAGATTCCTGGTTTATCAGCAGAATTCTGGGAACACCCCTTGAACACGGAAATCACGACAGCTTATGTTCAGAGATGTTCAAAGTTTATTAGACATTAATAAGATTATATAGACTACAGATAATAATAAGGGAGGGGGGGGAGCGAGTTTCAAAACTGTAACTTGTAACTTTCCATCATGAGCTAACTACATGAAACATAACATATACATTTCTTGGTACAAATTGTTTTGGCTAACTTTCTGGGAAAACAGCCAGACAAAGACATTGTCAGGGTCGTGTTAGCTTCTGTTGATACATCCTTGAACAACCAAAAACAGTTTCATTAAACTTCTAATATCTCTACAAAAAGCTAACTTAATACTTAATACTTAAAATGGCGTACATAATACAAAATGGAAGTTATCTAGATCCTTTCACCTTGTTTAACCAGTTCTCTTGTAGGGGCCTACTGTAAATTATTTCCAGTGATGTAGTGTCTAAAGCCCCAAGTTCCACTGTTTTGGCTCTGTAGGGCCACGTCAGGAAACATACATAAACCTACTTGCAAGGTGCTCCTCAGATTACCATGGTTACAGTCCTGGCTTGATGATGCACCCGATGCCTGGGCTCAGAAGTCACAGGGTTGTGGGATACAAGGCACATGATCCCCTAGACCAAGATACTGGGTTTACTTAATGCACTGTTTGTGAGAGGGATAGTGTTACAGGGAGAGTTAGTGTATGAGAATTAGGTTTGCCGGAAGGGTTAGTGTGAGCGTTGATGTTAAGGTTACAGGCGGGTTAGTATTAGGGTTGCAGGGAAGGATAGTGTATTAATGTTAGGGTTAGAAAAAGGGTGAGTGTAAGATTTAGTGCTAGGGTTAGTGTGAGGGTTAGGGTTACTGGAAGGATAAGTGGGAGTATTAATATTAATATGCTAGGACATCTTAGCATGAGAGTGAATGTTAGCTTTACAGGGAGGGATATTATGGGCATTATTGTTAGGGTGACAGGAAAAGTTAGTGTGAGGCTTGAAGTTAGAATTGCAGGAATGATTAGTATATTCTTGTTAGGATTATCAAAAGGTTATTGTGAAAGTTTCAGCAAGAGTTTGTTAGTGTTAGTGTTACAGGAACAATTAGTGTTTAGGGTTAAAAGAAGGGTTTATCCATTTGTATTAGGGTTACAGGAGAGTTTAGTGTGTTAATGTTAGAGTTACAGAGAAAGTTGGTGCATTTTTGTTAGGGTTACAGGTATGTTTAGTGTAAGGGTACAGGGTTAATTAGGGTTACAGGAAAAGTTAGTGTTAGTATTAAGATAAACAGGGTCTTTATTAACCACTTGCCTACCAGGCACTTATACCCCCTTATTTACCAGGCCAATTTTCAGCTTTCAGCGCTGCCGCACTTTGATTGACAATTGCGCGGTCATGCAACATTGTACCCATATGAAATTTTGATCATTTTTTTCTCACAAATAGAGCTTTCTTTTGGTGGTATTTAATCGCCACTGGGCGCTTTACTGTTTGCGCTATAAATACAAAAAGTGCAAAAAATTTGAAAAAAAAAAAAAGTTTTTTTGTTTCTATTATTAAATTTTTCAAATAGGTAATTTTTCTCCTTCACTGATGTGCGTTGATGAGGCAGCACTGATAGGCAGCACTAAAGGGCACTGATAGGCAGTACTAATGAGGTGGCACGGATAGGCGGCACTGATAGACAGCACTAATGAGGTGTCACGGATAGGCGGCACTAATATGCAGCACTGATAGGCGGCACTGATAGGTGACACTGATGATGGGTACTGATAGACGGCACTGACTGGCATCACTGCTGGGCACTGACTGGCGGCACTGACTGGCACAACCCCTGGGCACTGACTGGTGGCACTGACTGGCGGCACTGACTGGCACAACCCCTGGGCACTGACTGGTGGCACTGACTGGCAGCACTGGTGGGTGGCACTGGTGGGTGGGCACAGGTGGGTGGGCACAGGTGGACACAGGTGGGTGGGCACAGGTGGGTGGCACTGCTGGGCACAGGTGGGTGGCACTTCTGGTCACAGGTGTGTGACACTGAAGAGTGGCACAGGTGGGTGCACTGCTGGGCACAGGTGGGGGCACTGCTGGGCACAGGTGGGTGATCTGCTGGGCACAGGTGGGCGGAGCTAGTGGGCGCACTGCTGGGCACAGGTGGGCGGAGCTTGCGGGTGGCACTGTTGGGCACCGATCATCAGGGCACTGATCAACTGCCAGTACTTTCCTCACGATCTGACAGCGTGAGGAAAGTGCAGCCGAGAACCGGCACTTGCATTTTCCTCTGATCAGCGTGTCATTGGACACCACTGATCACGCGGTAAAAGGCCGCTGTGATTGGCCTTTTACCACATCACGTGATCAGCTGTGTCCGTAGGACACAGCGATCACGGAGATCGCCGGGTGCTCGCCCCCTGGGGCGCGCAGGAGAGCGCGTTCTGGGAGGACGTCATATGCCGTCCACCCAGAACTGGCCGGCCGCAGTGCAGCCGTCATTCGGCTATCTGCAGTCGGCAGCTAGTTAATGTGGGGCAAAAGGGGAAGCTGTCCTGGGCCCAGTCATTGTTGTGGGGCCCAAAGCAGCTTTCCCTTGAGCCCATGCTGCCCGCAAATTGGGGCCTCATGATGGTACTGCAGAGCGCACTGGATACACAGGAGGCAGTGCTGTATTCCCTAGCTCGTGGAGACGGGATGGGGCCAGGAGCTCCACTGATGCTCTGACCCTGCCCCACCCATGCTGTATGCTCGTGAGGGAGCAACTGCAGTAAAAGCTGAAATTGGAGTATGAGCGCCGCCAGTCCCACCCCCAGACCTCTGAGAGCAGACAGTAAGCCCAGCTAGCCAGATTGATCCTTCTCACCATAGACTGCCAGGAGCACACATGCCTGACACTGGGAACTTTTTACTGATCACTGCATAGACAAAGTACTGCAAGCTCCCTGACATCTCCTGTCCTGTGCCTGCTCACTCTGTACAGTAACCTCTAGCAACCAGTCAGTGATTGTTATTGATGTGCAGTAACCTCTAGCAACTAATCAATGCACAGTAAGGATGTGCAGTAGCCTCTAGCAACCAATTGGCGAGTGTTATTGATGTGCAGTAACCTTTAGCAACCAATCAGTGAGTGGTAAGGATGTGCAGTAACCTCTTGTAAACATCAGTGAGCCGTAAGGATGTGCAGTAACCTCTAGCAACCAAGCGGTGAGCGGCAAGGATGGGCAGTAACCTCTAGCAACCAAGCAGTGAGCAGTAAGGATGTGCAGTAACCTCTGGCTACCAAGCGGTGAGCGATAAGAATGTGCAGTAACCTCTGGCAACCAATCGGTGAGCATTAAGGGTGTACAGTAACCTCTGGCAACCAACCGGTGAGCCTGGACCAATCAGTGAGTGTGGACCATTTTATGTTTACATTATTAAAGTTTTTTTGAGACAAGTCTATATGTGTTTTTTTTCCCAAGATGTTGGGGTGGAGAGCAAAATTGCTTGGGGGGGGAGGGGAAGCAAAGAATATGTTTACTAACATCGGATAGTTAGTACAGCGTCTCCTCTTGAGCTGTCAGTCTTTCCCCCACCAGAATAGTCCAGTCAACACTCTCAGCCATTGGCTGAGAGCACTGACTGGGAAACTATCAGCAGACCTTTTTCAGTCATGCCCGTTCAACAGAAGTGAGCTGAATGGACTGGCTGCCATATACACAGGCCGAATGTCGGCCGCTTTCTATTGAACTGACCAATGCCCCCCAACAGGAACGGAACATTGCTGTGAATATATGTTTGCTGGGGACTGATCCCTCAAAACAGAGGCTGGCAAATGGGGATAGATGACAGCCTTAAAAGAGAAGTAGGGGGTATTAAAAAAATACCCCAAACTTTTACTCGCCTAGATGGATGCAGCATCGACATGATGTTGCATCTGTCCCCGGCTGGCTCTGCACAGAGAACTGGGTGATCAAAGACTGCGTTTGCTCAGTTCTCCCCCTCCACTCTGAGCAGAGTGTCAGTCTCTGGCTCTTTGCTCTGCCCCTCTAATGCTCACTGGAGCATTGGGCTGTGGAAGAGGGTGGGATTGGCTGGCTCAGGCTCTTGGTGGATCGCTGAAAGGCTGAGCCAGATGTTGGTCCTGGGTTCCTTTTGTGGATCCTGACCGTATGGTTGGAATTTTTTCAGAGCCTGGACTGTGACAGATCAAATTGCACTCCTGTGATCCATAGGAGAGGTATAGCCAAAGCTTATTTTCCTTTAAGGCCTAAAGTGGATATAGGACTTTTAGACTTTCTCCCCTCAATTTCCCATCCCTCCTTCTAATAGCATTGACATATTGTGAATGGACCCATATGGCAACACTATCCCCATTATACATGTGCACACCAAAAATGTTGATTTTGTTTTGTTTCAGATGCAGTCGTTCGTTGAAGAATTTTGTTTCGTCATATTTTTTATGTTGAACTAATTCGTTTTCAGAGTTTGTTTCGTACCTTCAACATTCATCGTGCATATTTGTTGGTGCGGGTGCGTGTAAAATATTTTGCAGGGTTTTTTTTTGAAGATTACTATACATTTTGGGTGGATTCGATATTCATATAATGAAAGTGTTCAAAAGGATTTGATATTTTCGGACACAACAAAATAAATATTGCAAAATTCGGCGGCCCTGAATTTTTCAAACCTAAAATTTGCATTGAGGAATTGAACTGACTGTGACAACTACGAATTCATTTTAAATCACAAATTTATTTGAATCGTAATTGTAGAATAAATTTGAAAATTTCACTAATTTACCTATGGGCCTGAACTACTATCGCATCATGTGATGTCACCCGAATGAAACACATTTGTTAAATTTGTTATAACTTTTTCCGGATTTGTTGACATCAGTTACTATACCCATTCGGAGATTCATATACATCCAAATCTCCAAAAATCAGATTTTCATTCGAAAATGTATTTGTTACGAAACAAAATGCACTTGTCTAATCCCCATGATAATACCTGCACAGAGATGTCTGAAAGTCAGAACAATAAAGGGAGGCAGAAGGAAGTTTTTCTTCTTGGCCTGAAAAATGAGCTTACCAAACTAAATAACAGCATTTGTATGGAAAAATTACATTTCATGGTCACTTTTCAGATAAATATGTTAACTAAGGTCAAAAGCTTTTATTTTAGTTTTGGATAGGGATTAACACATCTGTCTGCTTTTATTATGTCTGTGCCCCATTTAAGGAGATTCACTCTTTCTATTGGTTTTGTTTACTGTTAACATAAAAAATAAAAGAAAAAGAAAATTCAAAATTTTGGGTTGACACCAGAACAGTTGTAGTAGGCAAATCTTCCAATGGGGACACTAGTTCTCCTGATCCTGGTGGCACACTGGGATTCCCCCACTTTGTATTTCAATGGTTTGTATTAATTTATAACAATTAACACAGGAGCAACAAATCAGGCCCACGCAGGGGCTATCAATTGCAAATAGAGAACTAGAAATTAGAGAAATCAGTGCTCTAACACCAACAGGGCAAAAGATACGCCCACGCAGGGGCCATCAATGGCACTTAAATAACAAAACATAAATATAACACTGATAATAACTCAGACTAAAGGCAGCTATCCACTGCCACACCAAAGCAAACGGTAGAAAAAAAGGGGGGAAAGGAAGGAGAAGTACAAAAGAAAAAATGATAGCCAAACCAAGAGCAGGGACCCAAGAACGCCAAAGCCGAACAATATCACATCCCCAGGCTAGCCGGGGGGAGCGTGGGAAAGGTATATTGCAACCACGGCTCCCATATTTTCAAGAATTTACATTGGGAGTTGTTGCAGATACTCAACATCTCTTCATTGAGCATCATAGCGGTCATACGGTCCCGCACCCCCTGAAAAGGGACAGACGGGCTCCTCCAGGCCTGAGCAATTGTGGATTCCCTCACTTTGAAGGGGTTTCTTCTCACTTCCTGTTTTGGCTATGGTACAGGAAGTGAAGGGAAATATGCCTTCCCACATGGAAGAAAAATATACAGTATTTGAAATATAGTTTAAAAATAATCTTCCCAAATATATTGCCATATATTTGAAATGCTACAATTTTGGCCATATTCAATATATTGCAAAATATATTTCAATAAATTATATATATATATATATATATATATATATATATACACTGCATGTTGAAATGCGTTTTTATCACAAAATATATGAAAAATATTTTTAAACATACATTCAAATATACTGTATGTCTTTAAAAATACAAATCTACATTTTTGGAATGCATTTACAAATATATGTAAAAATATATGTTAAAATTACTTTTTACATGTTAAAAAAAATCTGAAGAATATATTTAATATTTTTAAAACACATTTATATACAAATATATTTTTCTTCCATATGGGTTATGAGACACAGTTGCCAAAAAAACCCCAAAACTGACAGGAGTTTTAACACTCCTTTACTATACCCAAAATGAAAAAAATAAATAAAATTGTCGTTGATTCTACTTTAAGGTCCCTTTCAGATGGGGTGGATTAAACGGATCCGCCTGCTCAGCGGGGAAACTCTCCAGATCCGTGTCCGTGTGTACAATGCAGAGAAGATACAGACACAGCCCGCTGTTCTCTATGGGGCGGTCGGATTAGAAACAGACTGCCTGACCGTTTCCATCCAACTGTCATCCAGTCCGATCCGCCAGATGTATGGGGAATGGATCCCCACCCGTATGTTTTTAGCATACAGGATCGGATTGTATGCTGGTGGGTGTCAGCGAATACATGTCGATTGACACCCGCCACTCCATAGAGAGCTATGGATGGTTCTATTGGGTCTGCCTAAAAAACTGAGAGGCGGACCCAATCAGACCACCAGTGTGAAAGGGGCCTTAGGCTCACAGTCCACGGCTACACGTTAAAAAGCAGTCCTTATGAATAGTTTCAAAGAGGGGATAAATACAGTGGAACCCTGTGACGGGAGCGACAATAAAAGTTGTTGGCTTCGTGTATTGGGAAGAGCTGTCTGTTTCCTGAGGGATTTCAAGGGTGTGGTCCGTGGATGGTGTTCGGACAGGGGAAGCTGTGGTATAACGGAAAAACTCAGTGCGGTCTGGGTTCCGGTTCCGTTACAAACCCCAACTGTCTTATCCAGATTTTAGTAAAAAAATACCTGGAGTGGGACCTGCAAAAAGGGAAGAATGCTGGAGTAACTTTAATGTTTGACTTTTAATAGTTATTCTTATCCTTATTAATTATATTAAGGATTTGTATATCTTTTTAGCACACTTCACACACACTGGTAACCAGGTAAGGAAATTAAAACTCTTTACTAGTTCACTAGTCACAAAGTCATGGGGTAGGGGCACATCGTCTCCTCATATGCTGGCACCACCTCTACTGTTGAAGAGCCTGGTACATGCATCTGGTACCAGTGCTTTGGTAATATAGCTAATTTTTATCTGCCGTTTTCCCTAATGATCATAGTCTTTTGTAGAGGCCACCTGGGGAGCAGGAAAAATACTTTTGTGAACTGATGGGCCGACCCGGTTACTCTGGGCAATGGCAAGCAGGGCAGTAATACACATTTTTCTGGCATGAGCAGATGAGTAAAGAACATAGTCTCTTTCACCAGCCACCTGTAGAGCAGCAAGGAGACTCTTGGATAAGCCTATGGGCAACAACATTAGCAACAGTCCTTTAAATCAAAGCAGCAATCACAATCCCAGCAGTACAGCAAACTCTACTTTTCCCTCCAAGCTCTGTGACACTTCCACTGAAGCAAACACTTTTCCTGGCATGTTGGTTGCCAGTTGCTAAGGGCAACAGCCATGTAGGTTTCTACAGGAGATCCCGGATTTACAAGCCCCACATGTATCACTACACCCTTAGGCGGCACTAGAGATTTGGGTCTATAGTCCTGCACAGCCAGGCAACACGCATTTTCTCAGACTTGCATTCCAGAGACAGTAAACAGTCCTTCAACTTGGTTTTGTGATTTTATTAAGGGTATTGAACCTGGGTGGGGTAAGAGGTGTATGGGATGCCAAAGGGAACTGTAACTGAGGACAACTTCCTAGAACTATGTACAAGTCTTTACAGTGCAAAATTATCTTCTTGGAGAGCTCTCCAGCCTCTCCTGGAGTACCACCCCAGACCCCAGATAAACCTCCTCTATCCAGCTGTCTGAAGGAATTCCTGGGCAGGGGATCCAGTGCCTGCCATTTTTATGGTGAACAGTCCCGGGGAAGAAGCTAATCCAGTTTCCCACCAGAGTACTTCCTTCCCCTTAACTGTCCCAGGGCATGAAGGTTTACTCACTCAGTCCTGTTCCTATGAGCTGGTGGGTTGGTAGCTGCTTCCAGGCCTTCTGCTGGGCCTCTCCTTCCCTGCTGCACAGGTGGTCCTCTGGGGCTGGTGAGGTCCTGAGCTTTCCTTCCTTTCTAGCGCCACTGACTGGAGCTGAGCCTCTTCCCAACTGGGCTCTCCTCCCAGGCTCCTGCACCTCAGCCTTTTCACTCCATCTTCCACCCAAACTCTTCTGCTGCTGAGCAGGTTCATTCACTTTTAAGGGCTGTCCTGACCCAATGCAAAGCCTCCTGCTTGAGGATTGGTCAGGATCCCTCAAGAATGGAGGCTGGCCCTTCCTCACCCCCGCCCACTGCTTCTAGAATCTTCTCCGAGATTCTAGAGTGGGGGAGATATCAAGGAAGTGACCTGCAGAGCCTCTCAGCCCTGACCTAAATTTGACCCTCTGACTTTCTCTCCCAGCCTGCTACTCAGCCTCTGATTGGAAATAATCTTCTAGCTCCCCCTAACTACCTAGGGGGGTGCTACACTTTTCTGGGACAACCCAAAATATGGGATTTTCTTTAGCTTCCACTTTCAATAATAATGGTAAACAGAATTAACCTCCCTAGCGGTCTGATTATGTCCATATTTCTGTGCTCAAAGCGGTACTTTTTTTTGCATGGAAATATGTATTTTTTTTATTGTAGGCTGTAATTTTTAGGAATAACTCACTGAAATCTGTCCGAGCAAGAGTCTAAGTAAACATCCCGGGTATGATAAAATTTGAAACACAAAATCATAAATTATAATTTAATAAATAATCATAAAAAATAACAATATAATACTAATACATTTATTTCAACAATATAATCAAACCAAAAACACTGAAATTTGAAACATAGCGACAAGTTCGCACATCACTGAGAAAAGTCGCAAAATCGTTTTTAGTGTCTGATGACGAATTTCCCCACGAATCATTATCACTCAATTCTGCAAGTGGTTCTAATTTACTATCGCTGTTCTCTAGCTGGTCTAAAACCGGTTTTGACGTAAAGGGACACTTTTTGGACACCATGGACACTCAGTTTCCAGGCAGAAGGAATGGTACAAATGCAGGCAGGGCACAGGACAAAGCACTAGGGACAAAATGTATGTGAAATGGTTTGATACAGTAATGTTTTACTATGTGATTTTAGTGTATTGAGTGAATGCCACTTTTTGTCATTTTCAAATTTCCCGCCGTTCCGTCCCCCGTACGTCCCGGCGCTTGCAGGGGATGGAACCCAGATGACAGATGCCGGCATCTGCCGGATTACATTGCCGGGGACACCGCAGGAGGGACATCGTGGGAGCGCAGGACAAGGTAAGTGAAGAACAGATCCCGGAGCAGCACCGCATGGTAAGCCCGAGTGTAGCTCGGGGTTACCGCTTTTGGTACTGAAACTTTACCCCGAGCTACAATCGGGAATACCGTCAGGGAGGTTAATAGAGGGTGAATCTCTCCCTCAGGGGCAGGGGCACAGGCAACAATGAAAACCTAACCGGTGTTTTAATCAATCTCCCCTCTCCACTCCAGTCCAAAACTAAAAAAAAAAAAATTGTCTTTAGTGTAATGCTACCTCCACAAGGAGGTAGCACACTGCTTGACAGTGCTTGTCCCCAGTGGTTGTCCTGATCTTGCAAGACGTCTGACGCCACTGATGCTCTGGGTTCAGTAAACAGTATAGCATAATAATGCAAGAGCAACAATTCTTTAGTAACACCTCTATGTTAGTCTTGTTCAAAAGAGTAGGCTACAAGAATAATGAGTTTATATACAAACCCAGTTAACGCATAAAAGCAGAACACTGGTAAAATAGGAATATTAATTTAGCAACGTTTAACAGGTTATACCATCATGTGTAGTAAGCTTCAATTACTTAATTGCAACACCAGCAGCAAAGAGGGTGAAGAAAAGGCTTGTTGACTTGTCAGTTCCCACCGTGTCACTGGCACTGCAACGGGGCATGCAGAGAATTATGTAAATGTATACTCTGACAAAAATAGGTTTAAGTACCCTAAGTTGAATAACAATGACCTTAGAAGAGAATAGGTCCCTTTCACTAGAGATTGCGACTTGAGTCCTGCAATGTTTAAAGTTCCTGATATGGTGGTATCTGCTGTCTTCTGCTAGTGGGACCCATAAGCATTAGTGAATACTGGTAATTCAATGAAGTTAAACAATTAAGTGGTGGCACAGTACAAAGAAAAGGTATTCTGGTAACTGAGGTGTACAGGTGTCTGCATGCAGTGTATCTAGAGAGATGACAGAAAGAGGTTGGGCATCGCCCAGTCACCAATACAATGGATAGAACAGCTTCCTAAGAACTAGAGTTATTGCCTAGGCTCTTGGCTGTTTTCAAGGATGTGCAGAGTTACCACTTGATGGCCTGTTAGCGAGGTGAGCAGAGATGTCTGTGTGAAGACTGGATGGTGACCAGGAGCTGACTGACCATTTGGAAACTCTGGCACTGCCCGAGGGCCCGGGGTCAGTAGGGGGCCCCATGAGATGCCCCTGGTACCTTTGTCATAGGCTTTTTTGAGTTTGGGCAAGGACACAGGGTCCCCATGATCCCCTATTGCCTGGGGGCCCCATGAGTTGTCAGTCCACCACTGATGGTGACATTCCTGATGCAGAAAAGCTGATGCAATCCTGGTGTGGTGATCGGCGTCACCGTTGTGCTGAACTGATTTGAAGAGTCCCAGAGCAGTAGGCCAGCAATCTGTCTCTGGAGGAGATTGGTAGTACTCCTGTGTTCAGCTCTGAATCCCACATCAAGCAAGAGAGCCAGTCCCTTGTAGAATATATCAGCTTTCCCAGCATCCTTCTTGTTCTCCAGTAATTGTAGTTCAATCAGCACTCAGGAATACAGGATGTATTGGCTATAGGACTACAGGTCCCAAGATGATCTGCTGTCAGAAAAACCAAATCCACTCTGCTAACAGGAAGTGATGTAGCAGTTCCAGTACTGGGCATTAGCAGGGCAAGGATCAATCATAGTCTCATCTGTAAATGTCCCTGAATGGCATAATGATATAGCCGGCACCTGACTACATCAATTATACCTTAACAAAATCTAAGGACCCTTTTTACCACCCCCATGACGCAGTGCTGGCCCAATAATCAAGTACCAGCGCTGTCACAGGAGAGCATACATGCTTCTCCATACCTAGAAGTGACAGATACTTTCTTTGCTCAAAGCTGCTGAACAGAGTGTCAGGAGGGCTAAAGGTGAGTATGTGCTACTGCGGAGGAGACATCAAAGTTAACCTATTTTTGTGCCATGCATGGGCAAAGCATACATTTGCTTTAAGTTACTGCAACATCATATCCAATGTACTCTGCAAAGCCAGATAAATATTTGATATACATCTAATTGGTTAATGAAGTGTAATTCCAACAACAGGCAGCTAAACATTCCTTTTACATTTTACGTATTTCAGCTGTACTATAGGGACCTCCATTTATGGAGCTATATAGTAATATTACTGGTTGCTTCCATACCTCTCCTCTCCGCTAATTAAAATAACAAATATTCTCTCCCTGGTCTCCCAAATACATTGTTTAGTTTTTTGGAGTGGATTGAGCTATTGTCAGAGCACAGGGCACTCATGGGACAGAACACTCGACATGCAGGAGAGCAGGACACACATTTATGAATATGGAGATTCACGATTAAATGAGAGGCAGCATAATAATTCATTTGTTCATTTGCATTCTAAATAGATACTAAGATATCATGACTTGTGGAGGTGAGGGAATCACGGAGAGCAACCCTTAACCTAAATATTACATTGGCTTGAATAAAACAAGGACTGTGTGAGCGTGGAGCTTCTGGGAACACTCTCTTAGTACTAGGTCAGAATATTAGTGCAGTGTTTGTTTGCACAGGGGCAGGAGCTGGATTTTTGACAGGTTTCAGCTTCCAATGTTTTATTTTTTAAGATATTTGTATATAAATGCCTCATACAACTGCTATACTAAAAATGAACATTTCTTGCATATTTTTAACTGTTCAGTACAGTACAGCTGTCATTTTCAATGAAACAAAAGTATAAGTACATACACCACTGTTACAGGGTTTAGACTATCTTGGGAAAGGGTAGGGGATGGTACATTTTATACCAAAAACCCAACACTAACTAAAATATTTTATTTTGTTTTAGGCTAAGCAGAGAAAGTTTAGAATGGGAATCAGCAGAAGGTTGATCAGGATCTATCTGACAATCTCCACCATGTGACCAGTAGAACGCAAACCCACTGCGTCCGCTACCAGCTATTAACCCTTCTTACCACCTCTCAAATTAGGGCAGCAATAGGCATTGCAGGGCTGAAAGTCTGATGTATCCGATGACACAGCCCAGGGGAGGACCAGGAGGATTTTCCTCAGTGTGCTGGACAGTGCTGCATCTGAGGCTCAGTGAGAGGGATAGAAAAATTTGTGCTGATAGCAATTTTAGCTTGGGGAGCAGATGGAGGATGAAAGTATTTTTACTTTTTTAAGGAAAACATGTGTTAGTTACTACTTAACCTCTGCATTACCAAATGCTGCAGTTCACTTTTCTTACTGTACACTGACCTCAGCACTCTGTATTACTTTTGCCCGATGTCCAAAATCCTCATTACATACTACTGAACCCTGCACTGTCTGTTACTTTTTCCTGACCCGAGCCCTGTGCATTACATTATGCTGACCTCTGGATTCAGTGTTACTTAATCCTCACATTGATTTACATACTACTGACCTTGGAACTCTGTGTTACTTTCTTCTGAACTATGCACTCTGCAATGCTTACTCCTGACCTCTGCACTGTACATTACATACTACTGACCTCTGCACTAGGCATTACTTAATCTTAAACAAGGGCTTTAAAAGATGGCAGGGTTTCCTGCCCTGTCTCTGTCAAGTTTTTATTGCTTTTGGGGAGATTCCATTCATTCCTTGTCAGGACAGAACAGAAAGAACACGTTTTCCAAGTTGTACAACAATCAAATTGGGTACAATCAGCCTGCCCATAGATGGTTTGAATCTTGGCTGGTCCCTGCTGAACCAGCTGAAATTTGAACTATCTATGGCCAGCTTAAGGCTCTCTTATGTACTTTTGAAGATTCAGGCAGATTGTTGTCACATACTCCTTTGCAATCTTCCTCTCTCTTAGTCTGAAAGAAGTCCATAGTGGGTGGAGTTAGGAACATCTGGCTTCTATGTTCTCAGACGCAGGAACTAATGTTCCTGGAACACTGAATTAGCAGCAAGGCAGTTATGGATTTTGTAGCCGTGAGCACTACAGCTATGCCTGGATGAATAACAGAACCCCAGGCAAGTAAGTTTTGTCTCCTATATGCATTCAAATGTTTAATGCTGACGTTTAATCCTACAAATATTTACATCAGGAAAACCAATGGGCTTCTGGAAAAATATTGCCATGTGGTCTCAAATATTTGTACAAAAAAGTACAAATAATCAATCCAAATTAATAAATGTTTTTTCTTCTCTTGCCACTCTCTCATTCAGAGCCAAGAGCACCCTTTTCAACATGAAGTGATCAGGCTCTGCCTTTCCATCACTGACAGTTAATAATTAAATCAAACAGTATATTCAACAATAGAACATATGCATTGGCTCTTTTCAAATTGCATTTCCTTCCTGTTAGAACCATTAGTGTAAACCAGACTGCCTTCAGAAAACCCTTTATTACGGCTGTCTTTTAGTATGGTTCCTGAAATGGATAATGCACTGCATATTATGGGCAATTACACAGAACTCCCTTGTGATGGAGTTTTTGGAGATTTAAACGAAACAGCTGGAAATTGAAGAGAACAAACTAACGAGGAAATAAAAAATGGAAATGGCTGGTACATTCGCTGTGATGTACACATTGAGTCTTACAGAACCATGGACAGAAAACACTCAGCTTGTAAAATGTCATTTGTTTGGCAAGACTGTATTAAAACACACTACGGCCATTATATGTGTAGTCAAGAAAGCGGAATGCGACGATTCATCTTTTTCTTTATGTCTCAAGTGTGGGCATCAAAACAGATTTGCGCTTCTTCTTTTCACAACACATATAAAACATTTGATCGTCTTGGCCTTTTGTCGTCTTGTAAGCCATACAATTGTAAATATCTTTACTGTCTGAAGGAAAACTGTAGTTTCATTAAAAATTGATAACATATAATATCGTTACACAAGTCACTTTGTAATTAAATGAAGCTAAAATTACCCTTATATTTTCAAATATAGCAAGTCATGATTTTTTTTTCTAAGTGCTGACAATTCTAATTTCTCCTCCTTGTAAACTTAGCAGAGGAACTCATTCTCTAGACAGTTAAGCCAGAATTCTCATCCCCTTGCTTCTGTAATTGGCCTGTAGCCAACATCAGAAGGATATACAGATCTTTAGGTCAAATTACATGCAGCCTGTTGCATAGTATATGGTGTTTCCAGCAATGGTTACTGCATTGAAGATTCATGTTTGCCTAAATAGATCTAAAGATAAGATAGTTGCAGAAACTGCTCCTGGCCAGGTTGGAGATTATCTAATTTCTCAAGTGTTTCAGGATCTCCTTAGAAAAATAATTGCATACTGTTCATGATTACTTTTTGTATTTGCACTAACATCCAAATTTTTCCAGACGAGCTTTTGGGGTGTACCCCTTCTTTAAGGTCCAAGCAGTGCTAATAGGAAGGTGTGGGGGGAATCCTCTGGAGAGCAAGTTGTTAATGGTGTGTCTGGGTAAATCTATTCTTTTTTCTTACATTGTTTGCACTGGATGAGGTACACAACATTACTGGAGGTACAGCTGTATGATCCTATGATATTGAAGGTATGTTTTGTGTGTGTGTGTGTGATAGTTCTTAATGAATAGATTTGGTTGCACAGTTTGCAGCATTTTGTGTTGCAAGGCTTGGTTCCTTTAAGTGTGATATCATAATCAGAATTAAGTTTCTTGATGATTAGTTTATGTCTGAGGTCGGGTGGTTGCTTGAAAGCAAGTATTGGGGGTTGTTGGAATATTTCTTTCAGCGTTTCATCCTCTGTTATGATGGATTGCAAATCTTTGATTATCTTTATTTATCCCTTCTAGTGCAAAATTATATATGGTTACTATAGGTGCAGGGTTATTGTTTTTTTCTCTTTGTATTGAAGAAGAATTTCTCTTTTGGTTTTCAGGGCCATGTTTATGCTTGTATTGATGGTTTTGTCCTTGTAACCTTTCTTATGGAAGTAGTCTGCTAGTATTCTGAGATGCAGTAATACGGATATAATCACCTAAAGTATGGTCCTCCTTAGCAGTCTCCTGTAACATGGCAACAGGAAAATTGTGGCTAGAATCCAGTTACTGAAAAACTTAATACATATGTTTATGCCTAAAACCATAATTCTCCTAAACCTTTCCTACATACAGTAACTGTGCTCATTATGATTAAGATGCACTTGTTAAACCATGCCTTCTTAAGTACATCTGCTCATTTTTACAGTACCCTTTGACTTGCCACTTCAATGATCTTCATGTGCAGCTCTGACCAACACCCTGCAACATTTACAGAAAAGACTACCAGCATTGCCCAGCTAATACTATGATTTCTGCCACACTGATCTGAATAGATGTTGGTCACTATTAGTGCAGAGCAGCTGTAGAAATGAATGATGTAAGCTGTGTGCATGCATAGTAAAAACTGGGAGTAGTCAGGACTTTTATTTGCAAAGACTGTTCGACTTCATGCTTGATTGTACAATAAAGATCTCAGAAGCACTGCCAAAGAGAAGAATTTAGGTAGGTGGTTGCCACCTGGAGTAGACAAGGTTTAAAAGACAATTAAAAGTGAGCTATATTTTCTCAGGGAGGTGATTATAGGTAAACTATAAAACGTCATCAATTGAACATTTAAGCATAATTATTATATATTAGTTTTTTTCAATTGGGGTGCAACAGCATCCTTGGGTGCTATTTGGGTTCTCTTGAGGTGCCTCCAGCACCAAAACAATCAATGGATCTCTAGTCAGTAAACATTCATTGTTAGGGTGCTGCCATCCAGCCTGCCTGAACCATGAGAACTCATCATGCTGATCCAGGGCAGGTGGCATTCAGGTGATAACAAAAGTCTGGTTCCCTCAGAGCATCTTCACCTCCTGCTCTCTATAGCATTTCTGGATCCCAAAGTAGGTACTAGATCTGAATAGAAGATTCAGGGATAAGGGAAATCTCATGCGATGGGGAAGCTCTGATATATAGAAGGGACTCAAAACATATAAGGAGGATTCTGATGTATAGGGGGGAGTCTGACGTGATTGGAGACGCTGATGTTATGGGGGGACTCTGCCATGAAGGGGATGCTCTAACATGAGGGGGTGCTCTGATGTGATGGGGGGGACCTCTGACGTGATGGGGTATCATCTGATGAGAAGCTAGAGAAAAACTGAGCTAAATCAGTATGTAGATTTTTATCTCTGTTGCATAATTTCTCAGCAGCATGGTATCTCCTCCTCTTCTTATGAGGTCAAGACAAAATTGTCACTCTCCCCAGCTGAAACTCTCAGTGTTTTGGCTATTCTATAATATAGAGACTGTGACATCATTATTACTGGGCCTCTTAATTACCTAGTCATTATGTAATTTAATGACCACGTCAGCATATGATGCAATGGGGCTTTACTAAAGGCAAATAGACTGTTAACTTTACATAGTTACATAGTTATACAAAAAAAAGACACAATTCCATCAAGTTCAACTAATAGAAAACACACATACATACAGAAAACCTCCATGTACACAGTCCTATACCCACAGTTGATCCAGAGGAAAGCAAAAAAACCCCAAAAAAGCATGATCCAATTTGCTGTAGCATTGAACGAAAAAATCCTTCCTACTTCCCCAGGAGGCAATCGGATATTCCCTGGATATTCAACTGCCCCTGGTGCGAATACCTATATATATAAGTATCCAGCTATATTTTGTTCATTTAGGACAGAATCCAGGCATTTTTAAAACAATCTACAGAGCTAGCCAGAACCAGCTCTTGAGGAGGTCTAATCCACAAGTTAACAGCTCTTACTGTGAAGAAGCCTTTCCATATTTGGAGGTTAAATCTCTTTTCCTACATATGTAAAGAGTGCTCCCCTGTCCTCTGTGATGACCGTAACGTGAATAACTCTCCACCAAGTTCACTATATGGATTTCTTATGTATTTAGATGTAGTGACCATATCTCCCCCCCAATCTCCTCTTCTCAACAGAAAATACATTCAGGGGACACTGCACTTTGCAAAGAAATTTTCCCCAGAGCTTATTAAATACTGTGACATTTCACAAAAAATATCCAATCATGTGTAAGGAAAAAAAATATATATATTTTTGCTTGTACTTGATTGTATGACAGAAGTCAGCGGAGCTAATCTCTGTTGAAAATGTCCTTTCAAAATGCAACCTCCCTTGCAAAGTGAACCATCTATTTGCCTTTATTAAATCGACCTCAATATGTCAGCATTCCTAGAAAACTAAAATACTAGTTTTGAGTAAATCTAGCCCTTAAGACATAAAAACCTTATAGAGACACTGGGGTTCATTTACTAAAGGCAAATTGACTGTGAAATCTGCAAGTGCAGTTGCAATCGTTTTCCCCAGAGCTTAGTAAATGTGGCATATCTTTGCTGATTTCCATCATCCAATCACGTGCAAGAAAAAATGCTTTTTTAAAAAACAATTCTTTGCCCCTTATTGGGTATTCTTTACAAAGTGAGGCTTTACCACATTACATTTATAAAGGAAAATGAGTACAAAGTGCACAGTCTATTTGCCTTTAGTAAATCAACCCCACTGTCATCTAGCCCAAGGTTATAGTGCATCTTCAGAGCCATGGAGCCCCATTAAGCTTGTCTTGCCTGGGCTCCCTTGCCACTCAGGGGTATTGGGAGAGATTTAAAAGACAAGTAAAAAGGGAAGTTGCCCTTTACATGAACCTGTAATTTCGCACAAACAGGTTCACTTTAATGTGCTGTTGGTGTTACTTATATGGCTCAATGATCTTGCAGAGCACTGAGTGTGTGTTCAGAATATACACAGCTTTATAAAACTGGCATTAATAAAAATATGTTTGGCAAACAAAATGCTTATTGACTGCATTTGTAAACTATAAAAGGTCACCATTGGAACATAATTATTTTCCCAGGCCCTTAAAGGTCAATTAATGAGTTAGAGATCACCATGCAGATTTGGATATCTCCTGGGGCTAAGCTGTGGAATGATTTCCCAGCAGTAGTTTGTGTCTTCTCCTCTTCGCATGAGACAATGATGAAGGTGTCCCTCTCTTTCAGCTGTAATCCCCATTGGTTTGGATATTTTATTAAAAAGGGGAGCATGGTGTAGCAAGTAAATGAATAAACCTCCTAGTAATGCTATTACTAGACTGCAGCTAGAGGGAGCTCTAATACTTTGTAGTGTGACTTCAGGAGACTATACTAAAAAGCTCACATTAAACTTGGAATGCAAGTGAGCAACATGTGTTTTCTGTCTCCTCTTTAAATACAGGTTTGTGACACTCTGTTTATGTGATCTTTGTTCAGTTTTGTGTTTGTTCTGAAACTCACTTTCTCTGTTTAGTAATGGTAATTCTCCAATACAAATTGATGCGCATTGCCATGTGGCCTGCACTGCAACTATAAAAAAAGTAGTTATCTGTATAATGTGGTAAAAGGATGCTGCGTTCATTCCAATATCTACATAAATCATAAATACAGTGACCATATGTAATTAAGGTAAACATATTTTTTTCTACACACAATATATGTGACTTATATGTAATGCAAACATTTATGAGAAAGTCCCAATGTGAAAATAAAAACATAAATGTCTGTAAAAGAAGTGAACCCACATGGAAGAAAAATATATATTAAATATATTTTAAAAATATTCTTCCCAAATGTATTGACATATATTTGAAATACTACAATCTTGGCCATATTCAATATATTTAAAAATATATTTCAATAAAGATATATATATAATATAATATATAATATAAATATATATAAACGCATTTCAACATACAGTATATATATATATATATATATATATATATATATACATACTGTATGTTGGAATGCTTTTTTATTAAAAAATATATGAAACGGATTTTTAAACATTTTCAAATATACTGTATGTCTTTAAAAATACATTTAATTTACATTTTTGGAATGCATTTTCAAATATATGTAAAAATATATGTTAACATGACTTTTTTATATGTTAAAAAAAATCTGAAGAATATATTTAAAAAATATATTTTTTTTAAAATATTTTTCATATATTTTGTAATATATAAAAAATGCATTTCAACATGCAGTATATATATATATATATATATATATATATATATATATATATGTATTGAAATATATTTTGAAATATATGGAATACGGCCAACATTTAGTATTTCAAATATATGTTAATATATTTGGGAAGAATATTTTTAAAATATATTCCAAATATATTTGTCTTCCATGTGGGAAAAAGTGCTGGAAATTCCATAATTACTCATCCATGCATCAGATACATATAACGAATAGAAGCAGAAAGTCCAACATAGTGTAAAGCAATCAGAGAAAGCTTTCATTTAGTAAAACACTCACATTTAAAAAGTTGCAATTGCGTTTGTAAACAAACTGTCCGGCCAGTAAGGAAGATGGCCGTGGATTTCTGGTTACACGATGACACCAGAGCAGGCTCTGTATAATGTGATCCATTTCTGTTTAACACATTAAACTCAGAGTGCAAGTAAGCAAAATGTGTTTTCTTTCTCCTCTTTAAATACATATACTACAGGCTGTATTTTTGTCATATCTTGCACTCAGATCACTGATAATCCTGTAACAATGGCATTTTTATTTCTGTGCCTATACCAAAGATGAGAAACCGGGTATTCAGGTGAGGCTATCTTGTCAATAACTTTCAGAGAAATATAGGAAGTCAGTGTGTGATACAAGTTAGTACACTTGGAACACTAAAATACCAGTTTTAAGTGAACATGGCCCTTAAAGTGGAACTAAAATCCCGCTTTCAAAAACTACAAGCAGGCAGGTTCTTTATTGCAGAAGAGACATTCAATGGGGTTGATTTACTATAACTAGAGTGCAAAATTTGGTGCAGCTGTGCATGTAGCCAAGATTCTTCTAACATCAGCTTGTTCAATTAAACTTTGACACAAAAATCTGGAATCTGATTGGTTTCTATGCAAAGCTGCATTGCATGAATCAACACCAATGTCTGTTCTGCAATAAAAGATACTTAGATCTGGTTCACACCTATGTGTTTTATGGTGCTTTTTGCAGAAACGCACTACAGTCCATGTATCCTCCCTAGCGGTCTGAATATGTCAGTATTTCTGTGCTCAAAGTGGTACATTTTTTTGCATGGAAATATGTCTTTTTTTATTGTAGGCCTGTAATTTTTAGGAATAACTCACTAAAATCTGTCCGAACAAGAGTCTAGTAAACATCCCGGGTATGATAAAATTTGAAACACGAAATCATAAATTATAATTTAATAAATAGACATAAAAATTCTCCTGCTCTAGTAAAGGAAGTGAACCCTACTGTAAAGCTGCCAACACTCTAAACAGTGCAAAAACAGTGTAAAAAAATTAATAATAATAATGTAAAGCACTACATTATTTTTTATTATTAATTTAATAAATAATCATAAAAAATAATAATATAATAATAATACATTTAATTCAATAATATAATCAAACCAAACACTGAAATTTGAAATAGAGCGCCAAGTTCGCACATCACTGAACAAAGTCGCAAAATCGTTTTCAGTGTCTGATGATGAATTTCCCCGCAAATGATTATCACTCAATTCTGCAAGTGGTTCTAATTTACTATCGCTGTTCTCTAGCTGGTCTAAAACCGCTTTTGACCTAAAGGGACGCTTTTTGGACGCCATGGACATTTTTCAGTTTCAAGGCAGAAAGAACAGTAAAAATGCAGGCAGGGCACAGGACAAAGCACTAGGGACAAAATGTATGTGGAATCGTTTGATACAGTAATGTTTTACTATGTGATTTTAGTGTATTTAGTGAATGTCACTTTTTGACATTTTTAAATTTCCCGCCAGATCCGTCCCCCTATGTCCTGACATCGCAGGGACCAGAACCCGGAAGCCAGATGCTGGCATTGGCCGGAGGACATGGCTGGGGATGCAGGGGGGACATCGCGGGAGTGCAGGACAAGGTAAGTGCAGAAGGGATCCCGGAGCAACGCTGCAGGGTATTCCTGAGTGCAACTCAGGGTTATCGCTTGTGGTGCTGAAACTTTACCCCGAGCTACACTCGGGAATACCGCCAGGGAGGTTAATATGGTTTCCTATGGGACACTTTCATATCTATACTTTTCAGCTACTGCATTTTTGGAAAAGGCCAGGCACTTTTATACATTTTTTACATGTTTTTGATGCATTTTTGATGTGTTTTGCATGTTTTAATCTGCCCAACAACAAACTGGCCCCCCAAAAAAAGCATGCAAAACACACCACAAAAAGCACAGCAGAAATGGATCAAAAGCAAACTGCATAGGTGTAAATCATGCCTTACCCGCTGTCTTCTTCGGAATGTACTCTAAACTCTGCAAGAGCAGCTCAGTTTACATTTTAGCACAGCCCCTTTGTGCTGGGATGACTGCGCTCCTGTCCATGCAGTCCTGTGGCCAATGAAGACTGGCACAGCCTGGAACCCAGACTCCAGGTTGAAGATACCAATGCTGGTGAAGGGACAGCAGACGATTGAAGGGTAGGTAAGTATGATGGAATTTAGCTCCGCTTTAAATAATAATAAAAAAAAAGATACCTTACCCATATGGAACATATGTGATAATGTTTCTGCAAAAGGTCCCCTACCCCTTATACCCAACTTGTGTGTTCTCCATCACCACTCCGGAAAGTGTCAGGTAGTCTTGCTAGCAGAGACAGAGAAGGGAGCAGTGGGGAGTGCTGGAGTATAAGGGGATCAGTAGCCTCTTGCCTTGGAGATGGAGAAGGTGACAGTGCCCCTTTAAGCAAACTGTAGCGGACTGTAGCATGACCTCAGCGGTGCGTATTTCGATAAATAACACTTACAAATGATTTTTTTTTTCAGCACTGATTACATCAGTCACAGCTATCAGTAATTTCTTACCATAGACTTGATGTCTCTCAGCTTTTGTGTTTTATCATGAATAATCTACGAGCAGCAAATGTGCATACTGTGTGTATTAAAATCACTTTTGTAAATGAACAGATGATTAAATATTCATGCAAATCTGCATAACTTTCTGGAGAGCAAAATTGTTCAAAAACATGTTGTTATTGAAACAATATATTTAACTGTCTTGGGTTATAATATTGATTCATTTTCACCCCATATTTAAATACTGAGAGCACTCAGTGAAGGTTATCTAGTAGTAAAGTAAAAGTTATGTATATAATAAAGAACAGTGGCTGCTTTAGCAATAGTGCCATGAGAGAATAAATGAGCTAGTCTGACCCTTTGTTGTTTCTAGCAGTTATCAATAACCAATCATTAAATCACCTCCTCCATTTAACCCCTCATAACTGTACAAAACAGGTCTTTTGAAGTTTTTCTTGTGTCCAATGACAAATGTTCTCATTTGCTAGTTGCTATAAATACATTTATCTGCAAATATCTACTACAACCTGTAGTTGACTGAGTCATCTTACCATTTTGCTATGTTGTGTGAAACTACATTTCTGCAATACCTGCGCAGTCAGAAGGCTTCAACAATTATATTTTGGTGAACATACAGGTGAAACTCAAAAAATTAGAATATCGTGCAAAAGTTATTTTATTTCAGTAATGCAACTTAAAAGGTGAAACTAATATATGAGATAGACTTATTACATGCAAAGCAAGATAGTTCAAGCCATGATTTGTCATAATTGTGATGATTATAGCTTACAGCTCATGAAAACCCCAAATCCACAATCTCAGAAAATTAGAATATTGTGAAAAGGTGCAATATTCTAGGCTCAAAGTGTCCCACTCTAATCAGCAAATTAAGCCATAACACCTGCAAAGGGTTCATGAGCTTTTAAATGGTCTCTCACTCTGGTTCAGTAGGAATCACAATCATGGGAAAGACTGCTGACCTGACAGTTGTGCAGAAAACCATCATTGACACCCTCCATAAGGAGGGAAAGCCTCAAAAGGTAATTGCAAAAGAAGTTGGATGTTCCCAAAGTGCTGTATCAAAGCACATTAATAGAAAGTTATGTGGAAGGGAAAAGTGTGGAAGAAAAAGGTGCACAAGCAGCAGGGATGACCGCAGCCTGGAGAGGATTGTCAGAAAAATGTCATTCAAATGTGTTGGGGACTTTCACAAGGAGTGGACTGAGGCTGGAGTCAGTGTATCAAGAGCCACCACACACAGACCGATCCTGGACATGGGCTTCAAATGTCGTATTCCTCTTGTCAAGCCTCTCCTGAACAACAAAGAACTTCAGAAGCGTCTTACCTGGGCTAAAGAAAAACAGACCTGGTGTGTTGCTCAGTGGTCCAAAGTCCTCTTTTCTGATGAGAGCAACTTTTGCATCTCATTTGGAAACCAAGGACCCAGATTATGGAGGAAGAATGGAGAGGCACACACTGCAAGATGCTTGAAGTCCAGTGTGAAGTTTCCACACTCTGTGTTGATTTGGGGAGCCATGTCATCTACTGGTGTTGGTCCACTGTGCTTCATTAAGTCCAGGGTCAATGCAGCTGACTTCATTTTCCAGCAGGATTTGGCACCTGCCCACACTGCCAAAAGCACCAAAACCTGGTTCAATGACTGTGGGATTACTGTGCTTGATTGGCCAGCAAACTCGCCTGACCTGAACCCCATAATCTATGGGGGCATTGCCAAGAGAAAGATGAGAGACACGAGACCGAACAATGCAGAAGAGCTGCAGGCCGCTATTGAAGCATCCTGGTCTTCCATAACACCTCAACAGTGCCACAGGCGGAAAGCTTCCATGCCACGCCGCATTGAGGCAGTGATTGCTGCAAAAGGGGCCCAAACCAAGTACTGAGTACATATGCATGCTTATACTTTTCAGAGGTCCGATATTGTTCTATGTACAATACTTGTTTTATTGATTGCTTGTAAAATTCTAATTTTCTGAGATTGTGGATTTGGGGTTTTCATGAGCTGTAAGCCATAATCATCACAATTATGACAAATCACAGCTTGACCTATCTTGATTTGCATGTAATTAGTCTATCTCATATATTAGTTTCACCTTTTAAGTTGCATTACTGAAATAAATGAACTTTTGCACGATATTCTAATTTTTTGAGTTTCACCTGTATATGGGGCAACCTTGGGAAAAATGACAAAAATTTGTTTTCTAATTTTCCCCATTTCTTCCTTAAAAGTGATGAAGAAAAATAATTATCATGTATTTTACTAATGGCTAAATGACATTACTAAATGCTTATATGCTGATATGTTCTTTATCTAGAAACCGGTTGTCTTACTAGAATGACTTTGCAGAAAGATGTTATCTGAGCAAATTGTTGTTCTCTGTATTCTTTGTTGTGGAACATGGAGACAGTTGGTTTTTCTGTTCTACAATGAGGGTTTTGGGAGTCTAAAAGTTGGTCAAGCTGATAAGTTGTTTCAAGATAGCATAAATGAACGTCTCTTTTCATTATGATGTGCTGACAATGCAAATTCTTAGAGTGCTTGTAATCCTTACATACTGCAGTATATAACCTATGTACAGTGACTGGCCTCAGATGATACACAGAGATTAAACAAATCCTCCAATGTAAGTTATGTCTATTTATCTGCAGCCCTCTCTCCTCTACAGCCTTCCAAAACACACAAATCAAAGGTTTTTTCTCAGATCCAGAAAGCAGTGGGTGGGGATCTGACGTCCCACGTTGCACCGAATAGAATGTAATCTGAGAACTGAGTGGAGATAATAAAAACACCCTCTCTATACAGTCTCACAGGGAAACATGTACAGCTGAGACTGTCATTCACCTTCTATGTGCTGGGGAGGGGGGGTAAGGGCATCTCACAGGATTGGTTGGTGTCGAGTTAGACTGTCAGAAGTGGCTCATGCAGATAACAGAAGGAGGACACAGAATATAGGAACCAAACTAGGTAGCTTGGATTAAGGCGAGTACATACTATAGAACTATAGAGGGATATGCTTTGTTAATTTTTCATTTCAGATGTTACAACCACTCTAAAGCATTATTACACTCAAAAGCAAAAATTTAATATATTGCAGCTTATCAATTATTAGGTGTGGTGGCTGCATTATTTTCCTTTTTTTTTTAGCTTTTTTTCCCAATGTTTTCACCTGATAGACATCTACTGTATTAGAGTGTCCCCACTCTGGATGAAGGAGCACAGGGGACACCTTTGGATAGCAGCAGTGTCAGTCTGGGGGAGAAGGGGGTAGTGTTAAATATACTAAATATTCTACAGTATGCTTGAAACCCCTCCCATTTCTAGGGGTCTCTGGAAATTCTAAATACACATTCTAATCTTACATTTTAATTTGTAACTCTCCTAAGTAAATATTCTAAAGCTTCACAGTGAGCAGAAGTTGTAGATCAAAAGCATCTAATAATTTAAAAAAAGGTATCCTTCAATCGTCGGACCTGGAAAATGAATGCCCTATGTTTTTTGGAAAAATAGAAATGGGAAACTTTTGGTGCAAAACACTCCTCATGAAAAAGTGTTGGTAATTTAAAGATACCTGTGCTGACAAGCAGCCATTACTGACCTCCTAATGAAAATTCTAATTTCTTGGCTGTCTTTTAGCTTTAGTAATTTCTAAGTCATTGACCCAGAACATGCTTGTAAATCAGGAACCTTAGAATGAAGTAAGACCTCCTGAGTTCAAAACATGTGTCAGCTCAGTAAATTAAAATACTGAAGTCATTGGATCACCATGACAGCCAGGGAAAAAGTCATAGAAGAAAGAATGTTTAGTAATGGCAGCCTCCACGTTTCCTTAGTATAGGTTCCCTTTAAGGAGTTTGGGTAGGTTTAAAGTTCTCGGGCTACAGTGGTTAAAGTAAACCTGTGCTCCATTTTTAACTCTTAAAAAGCAAATGCCATGCTTAAAGCAGAACTTCAGGTTGAGACGGGCTTTAAATCGAACCACAAAATACCTGCTGTTACATATATTAGCAAAAAAACCTCTTTGCTACTGGGTCCTGACTTTCTTTGACTTCATTGCTAAGCTCCAATCCACTCCCTCACACCCAACACACATCACAGTTGGTCATTGATGTCATCCATCATAGTTGGGCCAATAGTGAAGTGCAGAAGATGGGAGAGGGAGAGCCAAGCTGCAACTCCAAGAATAAGGTCAGTATCTACATATTAGGTCACCAAATGTTTAAGGGCTCCCAGGTCCCTCACAAATCTGACCAGTTTTACCTGCAGGCACTATTAACTGTGGGGGGGAGGGGGGGATAAATATATTTACACTTCTAATTGATTTACTTATAAGAATCTACACACATCAGCCTCTTGTAGACCTGCTGGTGAGTACTCTTTGTTGAATAATTCAATTCTACAAGGAGCTTAGTCTTAGTTAAATTTTCCAATATGGTTGTCTGAAAGAAGAATTGAGAGAGTTGGGTTTAGGTAGTCCTCGCTCACAACAATTGATCCAGAGAATGTACCCTCAGCTTTATAAAAAAGTGAATTGGTGTTGCGCTACTCAGTGTATAAACAATAAACATAAATAATACATAAAACAGAAAATAAATGCACATATGACCCTCATCCAAGTGTGAAACCAACATATGCAAGAAACATGAAAAAGTGCAGATAATGACAAATATCAATAGAAGCAGCACAGTATGCTATACTGTGCTAGTGACCGAAGCAGGGGCGGACTGACCATTTGGAAACTCGGGCACTGCCCGAGGGCCCGGGGTCAGTAGGGGGCCCCATGAGATGCCCCTGGTACCTTTTTCATAGGCTTTTTTGAGTTTGGGCAAGGACATAGGGGCCCCATGATCCCCTATTGCCCGGGGGCCCCATGAGTTGTCAGTCCGCCCCTGGACTGAAGTGAACATAAGAAAATATTGATAATATATTGATGTGTCCATGTACACTATATCGTTTACAGTTGTTTACAGGCAGTTGAGTTTACAGTCATTTTTTAAAAAATGTTTCAAATGCTTGTAAACACGTTTAAACGTGGTTAACTATGTTTTTAAGCGTTTGTGTTTAGAAGCATTTTTTAACTGTTCCATGTTCAGATGATGTCCAGAGCCTTTTTTCATCATCAGAAATGCATGCAAAGCATTTTCCAGGTACTCAAATGGACCTAGTACACCATTTCAGTCAGTTCCAGGTTTCGAGTGAAGGAAAAAATAGTAGAACGAGCTGCATTATGCTCATGATGGGATCCATAGTATATACAACCAGAAAAGATAGGTAATCTCAACACATACTGCTCTCTACTTCTGCTCTCTCTATTTCTCCAAAATGTTTGAAATAGTACATTTTTTACTATTTTTCAGTGCATTCTGGGCATTTGGGAAGGTCTCCTGAGGTTATTTTTTAAAAACGCTTCTAAACGTAAATGCACACGTGGTATGCAAACGCAGCTAAACTAACGTTTTTTTAACCTACATTTTCCAGCAGTCAGTTTCCATCGTTCAGAGGAGTTTTCCAAATGCCCCGTGTACATGAGCCCATGGTGCACGGTCACCCCAATTAAAAGATGAATGGGCTGTTTAAGTGCAATGTAATGTGTTGCGTTGATTTACTAAAGGCAAACAGCTCTAGAGCAACTGCACTTGCAGAGTGCAATTGCACTTGCAAAGTGCACAGTCTATTTTTTAGTAAATCAACCCCATAGTGTAAATAGGTAATTGCATAGGTAAAAATAAAATGTAAGTAGACAAAGATAGAAAAGATCCTTTTTGTATAAAACTAACCATTTATGACCTATAAAACCTTCCCAAATGGGCTGAATAAACTCTACTTGTCCTCTTTGCCTTTTAATTGACCCTTGCTGTGTGTTTGTCATTTCTTTCTTTGCAACATTTTTATGTCCTGTAATTTTAGCTGTTTATCTTATAATTTGCAGCTCACTTTTTAAGATAATATTTAATTAAATGACCATATCCTTGTTTCCCCTTGACAGTAAAGAACATACTTACTATATACTGATGTATTCCAGCCTTGATGTTTGGACAGGATTATATATCATTATCTGGATAGCTTACACACAGTGAGACATAAATGGTATATCTAAGTGAACCGTATGAACTCTTCAATTATGATGCATGGCTGTCATATCGACTTTAATTGAAGCTTTTTTCAATCTATTTTTTATATGTATAACTTAAAAGCAGAGACCCATTCTTGCTGGCGTTCCAGTCTTTGGACTCTCTCATTCAGAAAGTCAGTGAAAATAGCAAAGTCAAAATGTAAATTATAGTTGCCCATAGCAACAGGGTTTCTGATTACTGGCATCAGAACAATGAAATATAAATTCTAATTGGTGGATCTGCAGCACTTTAGTCTCTTCTTTAGTAAACAAGACAGGCATGGACTTTTTGATCACTAGAATAAAGCAAGGAACAAGGCTTTAACTGCAAAACGCACTGCCCATAGCAATCAATCAAAGTTCACGTTGTATTGGTATGACTTTAGTAAAGTGAATTCCTATTGGTTGGTTAAGATTATGGCAATTTGTTCATTGCACTGTTTGTTAAAAAAGCTGGGCACTCCTTCTGAAATTAACTCTGCTTAGGTTTTGTCTTTCCTGATTCCTCCATTGCTCAGGAACATACTTATTAAATTTTTAAATAAAACCTTTCTATTTACACTACATATCCTAATTTAAACTCTGTGCTTCTATATGCAATGCAGGTAGATTATGGAGGTGGAAGCTGCTGGCAAGGTGTTGTAGATAACATATTGAAAACATCAGTATACTTTAATTAAAGACAAGCAATGAGCTTGCATTTGAGAACATTTATGCAAATGTCGGGGTTGCCAGCCCCCATGATTTATTTTTTTTCATTGACAAAAAATGGAAAACGTACTGATGGATTTACTGACATCCTGAAATATGAGAGAAACTCCTATTATAAAATAAGACAATTGATATTTAAACAGTATAAACAATATGTAAAGAATATACTCAGAACAAATAATCTGCTGGCTTTATAATTAAAATCTCAAATCAGATTGACAAAATGAGAACATGACTAATGTGAAAGACCTGGGACACCCTGGAATAAAACAGAAAAACAAGTTCTGGGGTGTGCTACACACACTGCAGCGAACAGTATGCATGGCCAGATTTTGCCTAACAGCGGGAGGGGCTTAATTGGATCATTAAACATAATCTGTGCCTAGTCACTATATACACTTCACACATACTATATAACAGTCCTTGTACCCACAAAATATTCCCTGTTAGTGTATCACAAGTGAAAGCCTCATAAACCTCAGAAACTATAATGGATAGAATGCAAAGTGTAGTGTGAACTAATGGAGATGTAATGAGATCAGCAAAAAAGTTCATAAAATTCAACTGGACTCTTGCTGGCCTCAGGACTCTCAGTGCAACACATCTGGGAGACTGAAGTTTTCTCCACGAGTAACAGATAAGGACCGAAGAGAGCACAATCTGAGTGCAGCAAATTTACGTATTTATTTTGGAAAACGACAATTGGCAACTCACATGTAGACAGTCAAAAGTACGCTCATCATCAAAGTTGTGCCTGTAATGGTAGAGATCTCAGCCCAGCAGGGCACCAGAGTTCAGTCCAATGTTTGCACAAGGCTATCATCTGGGTATGCTGATAGAACTGAGAGGGCACCAAACCAAATGTAACTTACAGTTGCAAGAAAAAGTATGTGAACCCCTTGGGATTACGTGGAGTTTTGCATGAATTGGGCATAAAATGTGCTCTGAACATCATCTAAGTCACAACAATAGAAGAACACAGTCTGCTGAACATAATACTACACAAACATTACATGTTGCCATGGTTTAATTGCACATAACATGTAAACATTCACAGTGCAGGGAGGAAAAAGTATGTGAACCGTTGGACTTAATAACTGGTTGACCCTCCTTTGGCAGCAATAACCTCAACCAAACGTTTCCTGTATTTGCAGATCAGACCTGCACAACGATCTGGAATAATTTTGGACCACTCCTCTTCACAAAACTGTTTCAGTGTAGCAATATTCTTGGGATGTCTGGTGTGAATCGCTCTCTTAAGGTCATGCCACAGCATTTCAATCGGGTTGAGGTCAGGACTCTGACTGGGCCAGTCCAGAAGGCGTATTCTGTGCTGTTGCAGCCATTGTTTTGTTGAATTACTTGTATGCTTTGGGTCATTGTCCTGTTGCATCACCCATCCTCTGCGGAGCTTCAGTTGGCGGACAGATGGTCGTACGTTTTCCTGCAAAATGTCTTGATAAACTCTGGAATTCCTTTTCCCATCAATGACAACAATCCGTCCAGGCCCTGAGGCAGCAAAGCAGCCCCAAACCATGCTGCTCCCTCCGCCATGTTTTACAGTGGGGATGAGGTTTTGATGTTGGTGTGCTGTGCCTTTTTTTCTCCACACATAGTGTTGTGTGTTCTTCCCAAACAACTCAATCTTGGTTTTATCTGTCCACAGTATATTTTGCCAGTAGTGCTGTGAAACATCCAGGTGCTCTTTTGCAAACTTCAAACGTGCTGCAATATTCTTTTTGGACAGCGATGGCTTCCTCCGTGGTGTCCTCCCATGTACTCCATTCTTGTTTAATGTTTTCTTTATTATAGATGTGTCAATAAAAATGTTAGCATGTGCCAGAGATTTCTGTAGGTCTTTAGCTGACACTCTGGGATTCTTCTTTACCTCATGCAGCATTCTGCGCTGTGCTCTTGCAGTCATTTTTACAGGACGACCACGCCTAGGGAGAGTAGCAACAGTGCTAAACTTTTTCCATTTGTAGACAGTCTGTCTTACCGTGGACACATGAACATCAAGGCTTTTGGAGATACTTTTGTAACCCTTTCCAGCTTCATGCAAGTCAACAATTCTTGATCGTAGGTCTTCTGAGAGCTCTTTGAGGCGAGGCATGGTTCACATCAGACAGTGCTTCTTGAAACCAGTAAACCCAAAACAGGTGTGTGTTTTTTAAGGGCAGGACCTGTGCCAGCAACACATCCAATATCATCACACTGATTGGAGTCAAGGTTGGCTCACTACTGGCTTCAATTAGCTCTGGGAGAAGTCATTAAGCTAGGGCCTCACATACTTTTTCCTCCCTGCACTGTGAATGTTTACATGTTATGTGCAATTAAACCATGGCAACATGTAATGTTTGTGTAGTATTATGTTCAGCAGACTGTGTTCTTCTATTGTTGTGACTTAAATGACGTTCAGAGCACATTTTATGCCCAATTCATGCAAAACTCCACGTAATCCCAAGGGGTTCACATACTTTTTCTTGCAACTGTATATAGTAATAGCAAGGGCACATAAAACAGGAAACTTGCATGGGTATGAAAAAATGGTGCTTATGTACGAAGGTCCAGTCTGTAGTACCGCTCAGTATGGAAGGTGAGGAATCCCATCCAAAAATCAGCAGCCAGGTGTGGTAGCCAGGGGCCAGCCAGGACACAGGAAGTAGGAAGCTGCTGAAGAGCTCTGTAGAGCACAGAGCCGGCCGGGTGTGATGTCACATGTCAGTGGGAAGCCAGGGGGCAATGCAATGTATTTTGAGCCAGCCTCTTTGTCAATCCCCTCTCATTGGTTGGCGGTTTGCACCATGCTGCCTCTGGACTCGCTCCTCTTCTGCTTGGATGGGGCAATCACCTACCTGTGTGGAGATACTTTGCCATACTGTGTCACACTTCTTGGTCAGAAGACCACATTCTCATATTCCCGGCCTAAGGCCGATTACACAGTATAAAAGAATATCCAATCCAAAAGGCTTTTCTGATGCTTTACTGCAAAATGTCATTATAGCACAATTCTTAAGGTCACAGTCACTTTTCAATACATTTAGAAGTACATGACTCACTGACAGAAGTCCACAGTGCAGAAAGTGTCATTCCTTCACGTGACTTCCCATACTGTGATCCCTCAAGTGCAGAGCACTTCAATGTCTCACAAAACAGTTACATCCATCCTCCCCAGATGTTAGTCTCTTATCACAGGTGTTATTCACACAGGAGGTACTTTCTTCTCATACAAGGGAGATCCTCCATAGGCCCAGAGGCCTCTCTAAACCAAGCCACAAAATCTGCTAGGCGAGGGTCAAGGGCCAAGGGGGGGGGGTCAAGGTTTCTCAATCTGCTTCCAAGTGTCCTCAATTACCACCCTGCCAATTCAGCCCTGCGGAGGGCTCTCTATGCAGATCCTGCTCAGCACTACATCTTTGGTGGTCAGGGTGTCCTGCACCTATACCTCAAGTGCCCTGAGCCCCACCCACAGCTGGCATATAAAGGAGTATTATCTGTACCCATTACATCACTATAGGAGGGGGTAACAATTAAAGTGCACTAACACCTGCCAACATAAATGTGTAATTAGATCTGCACAAAGAAGTTGCACAACTAATGCACAATACAGATAATATTTCCAGTGCACCTGCTGCACTGATTCAATTATATTTTGTTGCATAAGCAAGTACTGGGGACAAATGAAAAAGCATCGGCATCATTGGCTGTGCAAATAGTAGTGGATCCTCTTCAGAAATTATGACTTTTTATCTCCACTGGCGTGGTTTGCATGAACATACCTGGTAACTTTTAAAAATCATAATTCTTGCGGATGGGGACAGACTAGAGCCTTGAATAGTGACTGGATTGTGTTAAAAGTGTGGGGGAGCGGGGGAGTCTCTTTTCTCATTGAACAAGTCTCTCTTTGACATATTGTTATCTTATGCTAAAATATTTTCTGTATACCATGAGACATAAGTTTTGTTGCATTGTTAGTTTGACTCTTTCTCTCCCCCTTCCTCTATAGACATTTTTACTGTATATATTTTCTCCTATGCTTTGCAGCCAACATAATGTCTATTGATAAAATGTTTGAACAAGAAAAGTGTGGGGGAGGGGGGAGAGCTTAAAGGATATGTATAGAGACAATAGTGACAATATGCAAGCAACAAACTGACTATCATAGCAATGTGAGAGTAACAAATGGGCAATCATGCTGTCAGAGTAACAAACAGACAAAACATACCAATGTGGAAGTAACCAACAGGCAATCGGGACAGTATGTGACAATGACAATAACAGCGACAGTAGTGACAATATCATTGACATGCTCCATACTCCAGTCCTGCTGCCTCTCCCTTGTGAAGCTACCATTCTAGGACATGTTCACATACGAGCAGTAAAAGACAGGAGTAAATCCAGATTGGCTAGCACTCTCCTTCTCCACATACCTTGACTCCCTGCAATTCCCTGTGGCACATGCTTGGCTCCCCGAAATTTGGAAACACAGTTGCTACAGTGATGAGAAGGGCACAGCTTGCCCCCCGGTCTACTTCATGTCTCCCCTTCTTCCTCTTCTCCAGGTAGCCTATGGGTGCAAAGTGCAGTGTGTGCAGCTTACTAGGATGATGTCACGCACTATACTTGTTTGTACTTGTGTACAAACATTGCAGGCATCCCGGAAAAAAAGCTAATTCCTATAATGATCCGACCAGTTCAACATTCTGGCTTTGCTGGGTCAATTGCAGAAATTTCCCAGGTATGTGCATAAGTAGTAAAGGAGGGTGCAGAAATGGAAGGGCGGTGAGCTAAATGGTTGGATATACATGGAAACCCACAGAGACCAATGACTAATGTAGTTCTACAAAAGATATACATACATACAGTGGGGAAATTAATTATTTGATCCCCTGAAGATTTTGTAAGTTTGACCACTTACAAATAAATGATAGATTTAAATCCCGCAACGTCCTCCTCCTCAAGAAGGCACATGTAGAGGCCCATCTGAAGTTTGCCAATGAACATCTAAATGATTAAGAGAAAGATTGGGAGAAAGTGCTGTGGTCAAATGAGACCAAAATTGAGCTCTTTGGCATTAACTTGACTCGCTGTATTTGGTGAAAGGGAAATGCTGACTATGTGCCTAAGGACATCATCCCTACAGTCAAGCACAGAAAAGAAAACATTATGATTTGGGGCTGTTTCTCTGCTAAATGTACAAGCCAACTTTGCCGCATTGAGGAGCCAATGGATGGGGCCATGTATTGTAAAATCTTGGCTGAGAACTTTCTTCCCTCAGCCAGAACACTGACACAGATGGGTCATGGATGGGTCTTCCAGCATGACATGGACCCAAAACATACCACCAAGGCAACAAAGGAGTGGCTCAAGAGGAGTGGCTCAAGAGGAAGCACTTTAAGGTCATGGAGTGGCCTAGCCAGTCTCCAGACCTTAATCCTATAGAAAATTTATGGAGAGAGCTAAAACATCAAGCTGCAAGGGACAGCCAAGAAACCTTAAGGATTTAGAGAAGATCTGTAAAGAAGAGTGGACCAAAATCCTTCCAGAGACGTGTGCAAACCTGGTAACCAACTACAAGAAACATCTTACCTCTGTGCTTGCCAACAAGGGTTTCTCTACCAAGTACTAAGTCATGTTTTGCTTGATCAAATACTTATTTTACTCGCTGAACGACAACTCAATTTATAACATTTGTATCGCGCTTTTTTTCTGGATTTTCGGTTGATTTTCTGTCTCCATCATTTAAAATACACCTATGATAAAACATTATAGATCCTTCATTTCTTTGTAAGTGGGCTAATTTACAAAATCTGCAGGGGATCAAATAAGTATTTTCCCTACTGGATACCGTACATAAAGAATATCCAGCCATGAAACCTTCTGATCATTGCTGTTTCCATGAGTTTACCTCTAAGACACACCAGAACAGAGCTCTCTCGTGAGTTGAGTGGTGGTGGTCAGGGAACCAAGTCACTTTTTCCCTGGCCAGACTTCAGAGTCCTACAATAGCAGAAATGCAGTTATTCAAAGGTATATTATAAACATATAAATATAAATTTCTTACTCACACATACTTTAAGCACAATTGAACTAAGTAAACGTGAACATATTTTAAGCCATACTTGTTTTGTTCATCTATTTTAATATATAAAAAATTGTAAGGAAAGTTTATTCCATAATGATTCCAGGCTTAGTCCTTTTGAGAACGATACCTCTCAGATAATCATGCTAAATACAGCTCAGGCTACCATTAAGTATTTTATTGTGCAACCTAAATATTAGGAAAGAGGAACATGTCTTGAATTAGGATGAGAAGCTTTGTGTTGAGCAAGGAAATAATCTTTGTTGTGGATTTATACCCTTAGGAGGCTTTAATGTATAATTTACTTTGTATCATCATTTATTTGCAAGCTAAAAGGGGTAGTTATGCGTGTGATTGTTTGGTAGGGAAGGATTGTTAAAATAGGCCTTTGAAGATGGATATTCTATATTTTCAATGGGTAACTATTATTTGTGATCCATATATTTTAATGAGGGATGTTTTATAATTGATTGCTAATATAGAGCTTACCCGAATACTGAAGTGAGATTTGAACAAATAATTAGTACTTGGCCTATCTTTTTTTGCAAAGTTCAAAGGAACAAGCATACTTTGTATAATTGCTTAGAATACCGCATTGCAAATTCGGGGGTTGTGTATGAATGTGTATACAAGATGACCGGCTTCTGCTAGTCATGCTAACCAATTAAATTAACTCCTACTCTATGAAAAGAAGTTATTGATTGCTACACTCAATACAAACAGTTCTTTTGTTAGCCAATTTTGATGCATATGGCCCATTATTTTT
This sequence comes from Staurois parvus, assembly GCF_062004578.1. Taxonomy (NCBI): domain Eukaryota; kingdom Metazoa; phylum Chordata; class Amphibia; order Anura; family Ranidae; genus Staurois; species Staurois parvus. The sequence continues at coordinate 6,244,367 of NW_028317979.1, read as the reverse complement.
CAGCATGGTACAGTATGAACTACATTGAGAGAGCTCCTAGACTGAAGGGTGCTTGTTATTATGTGCCTGAGAAATGCATAGATTAACACAGGCTCAATGCAAAGACACATAGGGGGAAGTTTGCTAAATCTGGTGTACTCAGAATCTGGTGCAGATGTGCATGGTAGCCAGTCAGCTTCTAATTTCAGCTTGTTCAATTAAACTTTGACAATAAACCTGGAAGCTAATTGGTTTCTATGCAGAGCTGCACCAGATATTGCAAGCTCCAGTTTTAGTAAATCTCCACACCACAATGTTGCCTTGAGGAGAGTTGTAAGGTCTTGTATGAATGCTACATTTTTAGGCAGCGCAACTCAATGAGCCTTATTGTACAGCATTGCAGTACATCTCAACACACTGTAGTGCATAGACTTTCAGGAAGTGTCATTATGTGAATTCAATAAAGTAAAAAAAACAAAAGATAGACAGTATCTTTGGTTGTAACAGTGCAAAGCACTTCCCCTCACTGACACTACTCAATAGACACCATCCCTGGGCTGATGTAGATAAGCCACAAGTCCTTATTCATACTGTGGATGAGTGTAGCCAAACGACCTAGGAGTTTTTTTTGGGGAGGGGGGCATTTAAATGTGCATTTTTACACACGACTTGTAGTACAGGAGTGGAATTGTGTGTTTTTGGCCCCATGGACTTAAAAATGGGAGTGCCTGAAAATGTGTGCAGTTAGATGTTTTTCAAGCATTTTTAGGCTCTCCCATCAAAGTCTATGGGGACAAAAATACTCCCCTAAAGGAACTCATATGTTATATTATGCTTCACATGAGAGTTGAAATTTAATGCTCAGGTCTGAATGTTCCAGTTGAGAACAATGGGATTCTTCATGTTCCATTCTGGCGCTCTTTAGGAATCATAGGACAAAACATTAGGTGTAAATGGAGGTTTAGTCAGTTGTATGCACTGTCACATAGCACAGCCATAATATTACTGTAAGACAGGTCAATTAATAGGGCAGCACCTAGAAGGGAAGGGCTGGAGGTTCATGGGCTTTTTGCTTGGTATACAGTATATATGGAAAGTCTACCCCAGTAGCTGGATTCTCGGCTGTCATAGCAAAGGAGTACATGTGGTCTGATATGTATTTATTGTTATTTGGTATCTCACTTATATCTGCATGCATCCTTTTTCAATAAATGTGAACCCACATTAAATGCTCATGTTGTCCACATGTGATGCAGCTGTGTTTAAGTCAGTAAATCCACTCAATTTACCTTAACATAACTTTGAACTTAATCCACTGTAGCTAGATTTTACAGACCTTTTCACAAGTGTGGTGGGGGTCATCTTCCTGAAGTCTGTTTCATGACCTTTCCCCTTTCTCTGCTTGCTGTATCACCAAATGCTGTATCACCAGTCAGGATCCATCTTCCAAGGTAGGATTGAATCTGACTGGCAATCAAAGATACTACTTAGTGCTGACACTCTCATACATAAAGATTTTTTTACATGAAAAACAGCTGGTAACTCACAGTGGGTCAGTGGGTGTGTTTGAGAATACATTACAAGCATAAGCAAATGGTGCTCCCAGGTCAGCAGATTACAAACAAAAGGGGGTGGGGGAGTTATTTTTTTTTTTTACAAAACCTGAATAAAATGTGAATCCCTAGACTCATATGCTGTGTTCCCTGCATACATTTATTATTGCCTTTATTTTCATTTTGAAGCCTCAATGCGCAGTAATGCATGCCACCCAGTGTGGTACATTGTTGTGCCATTTGTTTAGAATGCATTTCAGCATAAGTATAGTCAACGTGTATGCACATGACCTGAAGTAATGCACCATGTAAAAAAAAAAAAAGAAAAAAAGGTGCAAGTCTGGTTATTGTCAGTCATGTGTTGACATTTTTATGATGACTGGGCACCTTAACGCAACATTTGTTAGGAGCAGCTGTGAAGAGGCATTCCAATCAAAATTAAAATGGCGGTGAAAAATAAATGTAAGGAACACAGCCTATTAGTCTAGGGCTTCAAATTTTTATCCAGGCATTGTAATAATATAGCAAGCCCCACCTCCTTTTGTCCTTAATCTGCTGATCTGGGAACCCCATTAGCTTACATGTTTGCTAGCAAAACCTGAAGCATGCTTTTTACCACACCTTACAGCAATGCATAAGTGTGAAGCCAGCCTTAAAATAGTATTAAACTCCCAGCAATTTTATTTTAAAACTGAACTAAAGGGGATGTCACACTTTATGTCCTCCTTCCTCCCATCCTTTACTATATTTGGCACATTGGATTTTTTTGGGGGGTGTGGGTGCCAAGTTTTGATAGGTACCCACTCCTAAGTTCAGCCCTCCTCTCTTTGCCTGCAGCCTTCTGGGACATGTCACAGGTCCCAGAAGGCTGTGGGACCATTCTCAAAGTGCAGCTAGCGATTGTAAATATGCCAGCGCCAGGGACCCTAAGACCGACAAAGAACTGGCCCAGGTGAGGACAGCTCTGGACAGGTAAGTGTCTTTTTATTAAAAGTCAACAGCTACAGTATTTGTAGCTCCTAGATTGTAAGCTCGAAAGAGTAGGGCCCTCTAACCCCTCGTGTGCTGTTTGTTGTTGTTGTACTGTTTTATGTATTGTCCCCCCCCTCTATTGTACAGCGCTGAGCAAACCCTTTGGCACTATATAAACTTGATGCAATAATAATAATAATAATAATAAGTTGAAGATCCCTCTTTAACACATTGAGCACAAAAAATAACCATTCCCCAGTAAGGTATTTGTTAAAATGGTTACCTCACCACTTGCAGTTTACAACGCTGCTTGCTGCTGCTCTCTCACTGCTGCTTTCCTGAATTTCCCATCTTCACAGGAAAGAGTTAACAGTGGACAATGCAGTCTCCAGCCAGTCTGCTATCTTGGAGAAGGGAGAAGGGGGTGGAAGGAGAAACAGTGGTGTGGCTTGCCATCCTAGGCTACAGAGCTGTGTGGGGAGACACAACTCTAGTTCCTGCATGCAAGGGTGGCTCCATAGCTTGCTTCAAGAAAAAGGAGCCACCCTAACACAGGAAACCTGGGGCAATGATCATGGCACCAGCTTAAATTGGAACATACTCAAAGATTAAAATCATGTAAAAAAACAATGATTTCCACAGTTGAGTGCCCAGCAATTTAAAAGATAACAGTGAACTCTACATTGTTTCTCTCTGCTCCACAATGTTGTGATCGTATTGCATATGCTGCAGAATTGCTCTAAACAGAAATCGATGTTCTTTTCTTACTGCCCTGTCGCTGTCTACAGTCATTATTGTTCATCAGAAACATTTAACGTTATTATCCATCCACATGTAAGCTTAACACAGGAATTTGCGATTCATGCCATTCACTGTGTACAGGTAATGTTGCTGACTGTACCTTTTTATCATTAGCTGCAAGTCTGCAATATTAAAGAAGCTACCAATACAGCGGCATAAAAAAGAACAACTCACACCCGTACTCTTTGCTAGCCGCTCGGTGGAGAGCACAAGCTCCATGTCAAGTCTCCCAGCTATATAAATCATTTACAGTAGAATCTTAGGTCACAGGGTTGACTGAAGAGAAGTGCTATATCCACCACAAGGAATACAAAGCAATTGCCTACAACACATGTAAGTTAATTAGTCGCTAAGAATAGCTCACAGTCGATAATGTTTGAGATTATTCCAATAAATTGCATGGGTGTGTACTGTGCCCTTCTTCCACGGTAAACAAATCAATCTCTCTTATTTTATTAGTATTTTACAGTTGGTAAAAGGCAACCGGCATGCTGAATGTCAGAAGACTGAGGTTAGAAAATCTTCAAAGAATTTGTATGTATGTATGAAGTTCAAATGTTCATATTAAAGCAACAGAAAGGTCTTTTGTTAAAAGCAAAGATTTCAAAAAAATGTTTTTTTTTTAAAGGAACTGCTATAAACCTTTACCAAGGTACATTTAACATCTCCAGTTGCCGTAGGTTAGAAGTTAATTGGGTTTGTGAAAGGAAGTTATAAAGCAAGTTAGCAACATAATCAGGATTTGTGATGGTCCTGCTTAGCCACTGGAGACAGTTGACTTTGATAGATTTATTGTGTTTCTTGCATCAGTTATCCACTTAATGTGAAAAGCATCTAAACCCCAAAACAAGAACTTAATATGTTGAAGTTTACCAGTCCTTAGATGTGGTGGCTGCATTATTTGTCTTTTTTAGGATTTTTCTTATTATTGTCACCTGGTGTTCTGTCCAGAAACACACGTGCTGTCTTAGCCCCGGTTCACATATATGAAGCTGTGCGGGCACCGTTTTGCATGGGCACGAGAGCCCATTTATTTGAATGGACTCCCGTGCCCGTGACACACAGGGAAGAAGTCCCTGCACTTCTTCCGAAAACGCAGCCTGCACGGGAACCTCGGTTCCCAGTGCGGTTGCCTTTTCCAGTGCAGGCAGCGTGCCATTAGAAGTAATGGCACCCACCCGCAGGTCCGCATTTCTCTGTGCGGGTGGTGCCGCTGCACAAATTTTCACGCAGATCTGCAGCTGCACCACCCGCACAGATTTGAACCTAACCCAAAGGTGGCTATACCCTTTTCTCCACTGTTTCTATGGAGGAGCAACATAGACACCCTTGGACAGCAGCATTGTCAAGCTGTGGAGAGGGTAGTGTTAAGTTGGGCATACTGATTAAGTCAGCAGGGACTGGATGAATTTTGATCATTGTGGCAATCCTCACTCAACAGAAGTTGATCATTTGATCAAAGTCTAAATGTATAGAAATCAGCGAGCGCTTATAATGGTAAAAAGCAGCTGTACACTAAAAGGAAACCACAAACCTTCAAAATAAATAAACAAAAAATTGTGCAGCACTGAGGTACTAAATAAAATATATGTGTCAAATAGATGGACTCAAAAAAATATATAAACACATATAGTCCCAAAAATGATGAAGACAAAGTATTATGGTGTGACCAAAGTGACTTGTGCTAATCCAGATAAGGTGTATCCTCACAGTCCATGCGAGCGGCAAGCAAATAGTTAAAGTGCGCACTCACCAGATACGCATAGAATATGCGCAGTATATATATCAATGAAGATCCACCCAGAGTCCCTCTTAGGATGGTATTAGAGATGACAGCCCGGGGTGGATGATAACACGTCAGGGTAGGTGCTGCGTCTGGAGGATCCCTTTAAGGATACGGATGCAGGCTCTTCTGGGTAATGGAATGGTCACCACTGGGGGGAGGGAGGCTCTAGGGAATTAAAAGCTCGCAAAAGAGCAACAGAAGGAGATGCCCATAGTGTAGTATGTTAACAATCCAATAAATTTATTAAATGTATGAAATGTGGATAAAATGCGAACATACATGCGGCAAATTCCTAATGTGGATACAACAATTCAACCTAAAGAACTGTTATGAGCACTGACCAGCTGGTGTAAGTATGGTGGCCGCCGGACCTCCCTGATCTGGCGGCGTAATGTCAGGGTGTGCATCCTTCCTCCAAAAAGGAAGCGTATCTGGTGAATGCGCACTTAAACTATTTGCTTGCCGCTCACATGGACTGTGGGGATACACCTTATCTGGATTAGCACAAGTCACTTTGGTCACACCATAATACTCTGTCTTCATCATTTTTGGGACTATATGTGTTTTATATATTTTTTTTGAGTCCATCTATTTGACACATATAGTTTATCTAGTAACTCAGCGCTGCACAATGTTTTATATATTTGATCAAAGTCTGTTGAAGGGATATGATGGAAACTGTTCCTCGATCTGCAGCTGCAGTAGCTGATTAGTGCTTTCTGACAGTGTCGAGTACCACTGTAGGAATACAATGTCCTAGCGGCTGGTGTTCCTCCATCCATCATCAGGGGCAGACTGACAACTCATGGGGCCCCCGGGCAATAGGGGATCATGGGGCCCCTGTGTCCTTGCCCAAACTCAAAAAAGCCTACGAAAAAGGCACCAGGGGCATCTCATGGGGCCCCCTACTGACTCCAGGCCCTCGGGCAGTGCCCGAGTTTCCAAATGGTCAGTCCATCACATTTGTGCAGATGGACAGATACATCAATACAACATGACAGAGGTTCTCTTAAAGGATAAGTTCACCTTTTAGAAAAAAAAAATAAATACACATTTTATTGCAGGTAAAAAAATGTGCCTTTATTATTTTTGTCTGCAGGGGCCTGTAAAGCATTGCACCAGTGATCAGTACATTGCTGATACCATGCAGGTCTCCTGCAGACCTGTCAGAATATCTGCTTGCTTTACGGGATGTACGGGCAAGCAGATTTTCTGACAGGAAGAATGAACTACCAAGGCACTTCACAACGCTGTGGTAGTTCATTGAGGACTACAAGCTGACAGCCGCTAAGGCTGTCGGGTCTTGTAGTCTCTCATTCACAGATGACTGACGCGGCTGTGTTGGCAGAGCTTTGCACAGCCACTTGTTTTTTAATTTTGACAGCTAGCGAGGGGGGAGAAGATCCCGGGGGGGGGGGGTCTGGATGTAACATGTTACACCTTGAATATGGGTGTAACATGTTACAAAAGGTGAACTTATCCTTTAACTTTACCCAAAACTACAGTTCCTTTACCTGGCGTTTCACTTTAACCGGTTGACATTGACAGTATGCACAAAAGCTAGGCCTTGACACAGAGCGGCCGCATATTTGCATACCAAAAGTACACAAACATGTGCTGAGAGTATGCGCCCTGAGCGCTTCCAGCACATTTGTTTCACGGAACAGTCCCAATCACTACTTATGATCAGGACTTTTCCAATCATGTGATCGCTGTGACAGCCAATCACAGCAATCACATGACCCTAAACTCCGCCCCGCCTCCCAGAATCACACACCCTTTAAAGGACCGGGAGGCACCAGCATCAAGGGGTTAAAACGAATACTTATACACACATCCTTAACTGCTTCCTGACCACCCTATAGCAGAAATACTGCTACAGGGCAGCATGGGTGCGCAAAATCACGTATATATACGTGATTTTGCATTTCTAGGTAGGGGGCGCATGCGAGCCGCACGAGTGTCCTACCCGCGCTGCCATCCGTGGTCATGGCTGTCAATCACTGGGTCCCAGCCGGTGATTACTGACCAACGCCTGGTGATTTCCGAGTATCTCCCGACGGGGAAGAGAACTGTTTTGTTCTCCTCCCTGTCAGCTCAGGCACACTGCTTTGGATGGCTGTGCACAGCACAGCCATTCAAAGCAGTGTGATTACAGTGAAGCACACTTACACCGCCCCCTAGTAAAACACTCCCAACAGTTAACCCTTGATCGCCCCTCATGTTAACCCCTTCCTGACCAGTGCCATTAGTACAGTGTCAGTGCTTTTTTTTTAGCACTGATCACTGTATTGGTGTCACTGGAGATGTTAGTGACACCAAGACAGTTCCCCCCAGTGTCAGAATGTCCGCCGCAGTCCCGCTATAAGTCGCTGATCATCACCATTCCAAGTAAAAATAAAAAAAATCCCAGTATATACTGTATACTGGGAGTAACTTGCTATAAATGCTATAACTTTCATGCAAACATGTTAATTTACACGTATTGGGATTTTTTTTAGCAAAAGACATGTAGCAGAATTCATTTTGGTGAAAATTTATGACGAAATTTGATTTTTTAAAATTTTTATGTTTAATAGCAAAAAGTCAAAAATATTGTTTTTTTCTCAAAATTGTCGGTCTTTTTTTTATAGCGCAAAAAAATTAAAAACCACACAGGCGATCAAATACTATCGAAAGAAAGCTCAACTTTTGGGAAAAAAAGAACCCTACCTACAAATCACAATAAATACAGTATATTGAAATATATATATATATATATATATATATATTTATATATATATTTCTCTCTCTCCCCCCTCCCCCCCTCTCTCTCTCTCTCTCTCTCTCTCTCTCACCGGTGTGTTCTTCTGGAGGCTAAACTAGAACTGCAGTGGTAGATAGGAAATCTTTATTTTTAACAAGCATGAGACATTCCCTGTTCTTTATTGATAAAACTACAATTGCAGTGAATGCCAATAGATGGATTCCTACTCAACACAATTATGTGAATACAGAACAGGCAGGTTTTATAATGTTTTGGTGCTACTTCTGAGCAATAGATGGGGGATTTATGCTGACAGCAACAGCATGGAGGGAGAGACTTCCTAGAATTGGTGAAAATTTAGCATGTGGCTAAGACAGGGACAAGAACCCATTGATAAGGGAGAGTGTGCTTAATGAAGGGAGAGGTTCCAGTGGAGGAGGGACAGAAAAGGGACTAGCTGCCAGTTCATCAGAATGGAACCTTTCCTCTACCACGCCTCTCCATAATACTGCCTTCAAGCCGCCTCCTCTGCCAGGTGCTGTCGGCATCCAATTGTCGCTCTCCCAGCACGCTGCAGTGCAGCCATATGCCATGTTGCAGTGTGAATGGGAACACATAGGAAACAATTGTTTCTTGTGTGTTCCTATGGTGACAGATGTTTAGCAAAGTAGTAAAACTCTGTCACCACACAGTGTAAATTGATGATGGTAGGGCTCAATGATGGTAAATTAATAAAATAACTATAATTTAAAACACAGACTTGGAAAATTCACCTGCAGTTGCTTTATTAATATACCTGTTATACTGCTACATAATTATGGCAAATACAATGGGGTTGATTTACTAAAACTGGAGAGTGCCAAATCTGGTGCACTTGTGCATGGTAACCAATCAGCTTTTAACCTCAGCTTGTTCAATTAAGCTTTGACAAAAAAAAAAACTGAAAGGTGATTGGTTTCTATGCAGAGCTGCACCGGATTTTGCATTCTACAGTTTTAGTAAATCAACACCAATGTGTTTAATTACCACTTATGTTGTTATTTTCTGATATTATTAGCTGTAATGATTCTTTCATCACATTTTTACTTTGCGCTTATTTTCTTTCTGCCCTATTATTTTAATACGGCTCATAGGGTTTCGACATGCTTTTTCACATTTATACACAATGCCCAAATTAGATGTCTGAAAAAATCCAGTGCTGTGTACCACTTTTATCTCTCATAATGAAAATACCTGACATTTGACAGGCCTGGGTAAACCCAAGCCCATGAATTCCAAAATCAAATGCATTTAAAATGAAGGCTTATTATAATATACATGACAGCTGCACACTGCCAGATACAATGTTCCATTAATTGCACTCTTACTGTGCTGTTTACATTAGGGCAAAAGGGGACATGAAGAAAACCTACGAAATTCTCCTGGTCAAGTGCAGGCTTAAAAAAAAACGTGTAAAGCTTAATGAATGTGACATAGCCAAACTAACGATCAGAAAACAGCTAAACGATGGATCATTGAAGACAGGAAGAGAGGGTGATCCAGCACGTGATAGGGCAATCTTCCCTAAGGCTTTCAGACATGAACATGGAATTTGCAGTAAACTGACAGCGGATAATCGGAGTGTCCGCTGGGGTTCTGTACAGCAGTACTCACACAGGATTCTGTAAGCTCTTCAGAGGAAATGTAAATTTTACACTCAATCCTGTATTTAATGGAAAGCCACACAGAAAAGAGCATGTAGAAATCAAATATTTGTTATTTACAACAGGCCAGCAAATCTTATTGCACCTACTACCAGCTTTCTTTTGACTTGCATAAAAAAAATATTAGGAATATATATATATATATATATATATATATATACTGTACACATATATATATATATATATATATATATATGATACGTGTGAAATCACAAATACACTTTTATTTAGAGACATCCTGTCTATTTAGAGACACCCTGTCGCCAGACTATTTAGAAAAAATATCTCCTCATAAGATTATATGTGCATTTAACATAATTAATGCATGATATTTACCTGTCAAAGCCTCCCCTGTGTAGACATCTAAAAGCCCTGACACTGCTGGGGGGAACTGTCATCTTGGATGTGATGTTAGCAGCCCCAGCCCAATCAGAGCTGTCACTCAAGTGACTCTCTGTAGTGTTCCCCTTTGCTCCTTCTCCAGCTGCTACATTGCTGGTTATGTAGGAAAAAGAAGAGAGAACCAGCTGAAGAAGAAGAAGCTGGGCCAGCACAGACAGTATTTAGATATAGAGGGCCAAGGCAAGCAAAGAGGGAAGGGGTTTGTTAGGGAATTGACTCTTCCTGGAGAAGTCACTTTTCTACCAAGTTAAACGGCATATTTCAAGTGAATGAAAATAGTTTGTGGAGGAAAAACACTGCTTTAAGCCATTAAACTTGATATTTCTGTGCTTTAAACTGCATTTTTTTAGATTGCTGACAGGGTCCATTTAAAGTATCAATGCATTTTTGGATGAATCCTTATCCTTACTCTGCTGTCTCTGGAGGGTTTTGAACTAGGGAAACCCATGAGCATGAAGGTTGCTGTCCCTAGTCCATGTATCCCCATGTCTTGTTCTAGGTGACCCACTATAGATTGAACTGCTGTAGCTATTGGATGCTGAGACTAGTAGTACCACTCACCTGGGTATGCACTGGGAGATTTGTTTTCTTTATTCAACCCACTGGTTAACAAAAAAAAAACAATCTCACAGATTCCACACAAGCGGTGTGGATGCAGGAATCTCTATCCTGCGCTATTGTATTCTTACAGAGAGGACTCCTCCCCTTCCCCGTCAGAATACACTGATCAGCGCTGCAGTCTTCGGCTGCAGTGGCTGATCCAATGCTGTTTTTCCAGCACAACTGTTGCACGGAAGCCAGTCTAACAGTTTGCTTCTGTTCAACAGTCAGGAATATACATGGATTGAAACTTATCTGGTTCCTGTTGAACCAGCCAAATTTCAATACATGTATACCCAGCTTTAGGCTGCTGGGATGTCCTGAAGACAATGACCAGGGGCGGACTGACAACTCATGGGGCCCCTGGGCAATAGGGGATCATAGGGCCCCTGTGTCCTTGCCCAAACTCAAAAAAGCCTATGAAAAAGGTACCAGGGGCATTTCATGGGGCTGACCCCGGGCCCTCGGACAGTGCCCGAGTTTCCAAATGGTCAGTCCGCCCCTGACAATGACATATGTCTGAAATGTGAACTCTGCCCACTTATGAACTCCTCTTACCCCACAATCAACCCAAGGTAAGTAAGAAGACCATAAAACATTTTTTTTAGTCATGATCAAAGTATTTTGGTCTTTTTGACCCCACTAAATGCATGAAAACTAAATTATGACCAGATGCTCAGGTTAACTGCTTGATGGTTTTATCCCAAAAAATATTATGATACCTAGAATTATTGTCTAATGAATCAGAAAACATGCTCCTTATTTCACAGTTGTGGCTGCTGATCTTTTGCCTATGCCTGAGAATGTCACAGTCAGTATATAGCCTTGCTGTTCACTAAGGAGATCTGTATCTGGGGAGTTTGTTGGTTTTTCTACTTTGGCAAAGTGTTTTTTAGGGAATGGTGCAAATATATGTCCCTGAAATCCTGTAAAAAATCAGATGATTTAGGTAGCAAAGTACATTGAAGTCAATGGGTAAGGCACAGGTGTCAAACTAGCAGCCCTCCAGCTGTTGCCAAACTACAAGTCCCATAAGACATTGCAAGATTGACAGTTACAAGCATGACTCCTAAAGGCAGAGGCATGATGGGACTTGTAGTTTCGCAACAGCTGGAGGGCCACCATATTGCCACCACTGGGGTAAGGGGAAAGTAAGGTGGTTTTGTTGTTTTTTTTATTAAGTGCAATGGGTTTTAAATGGCTCTTAAGGGTTATGGAAGCTACTTTTAATAGACCCGTTCTTGTACCAAAAATGCAAATTAAGCCTAGTTATTTTACATTTTTCTAAAAGAAAGCAAAAAAAAAAAACAGACAGCGAAAAAAGGTTGAATGAAATAAGTTAAAGCAACAGTATTCAAACAACTAAATAAACACAAAATGTTTAAAACCAAAAAGAGACAAAATTACTTAAACTAAACCACTCTCATTATGCTTTCCCTCCATAAAAAAATAATAAAAAAACAGCCCTCTAATAACACAAAATAAAGATTTTATTGAATCCTTTTTGTCTATGAAGCTCAATGAGAAATTTAGAGTTTTATTTTTATGGAATGTTTGCAGATAAAGAGATCAGTAATATCACAGCTAAATCAATTTCATTAAAATTAATCCACTCATCCTTATGGTTGAGATTCTGGGAAAGCTATGAGATACTGTATACTATTATTGTAGTCATTTGATCCTAAACATTTTAGAAGGATTAGATAAGGATCATCTAATGTCTATTTGTACCATAAACCTATGAATTTTGGTTGTAGGGGTAGCATTGCATCAGGGCAAATTACAGTATATTAGAACAGAGAACAAAAGTGAATGCAAGAATTTCACTTAGGTGAGACCTATTTGCACTGCTCTCATAATGAACATGAAAAGCTACACATTTGCTTGAAAAACAGTTATTATTGACCCCAGGGGTCTTTTCTACAAAAATAACTTTTTTACTTTAAAGTACAATACTCCTTTTAAGAGGTCAGATTTCCTTTAGAGGTTTTGTGCTTGGTCACTGGACTTCAATATTGCATTATCTTTGCCCAACTAGAGACAATTGTACTCTCTTTGAAACCTCTTATACACCCTATCTGTTTCTTTAGTGTACATGTAACACCTGCACAATCCACGTAAACCTACTTTTCTTGAAGGCCCTACTGAAAGAAGAGTCATGCTGTAGAAATCAGTATCTATCTATCTATCTATCTATCTATCTATCTATCTATTTAAAACTGTAAATGCTCATTATTTTATCACTGTTAAACAAACACTATTGGGTTATTCTAATTAATAAAAACGACAAACCGAAGTGTACAGATTTTATTGTCTAAGTGTTAGTTTCTTTATTTATATATGCTTCAAAGTCTTCTTGCAATTGCTATTAACCATTCAGGAGCTTAAATTATTAATAAAACATTAACAGTTCTGATGGGATTGACTGTCGCATAGCTGGACATGAAAAGGAATTAGGTGGTGACAAGAAAAACAGTGTTTTTGTATACCTTTTATGATAAAGTATTTTACACAAAAGCATAATTTATATAAATAAATTCCAATTTCAACAGTCATGTCCTAGACAATAAAATTATTATAGCTTTTATACTTAAAATGAAGGCTGCTTGAAGTTTCAACCTTTCTTAAAGGTGAATTATAGGCAAAATCAAAAAATACATGTGATGTAATCTGTCACTAGCATTAAAGTGAACTAAACCCATCAATTTAACTGTTTTATCAAAACCGTTACATTTAGGGCATGGTGTGAATGATAATTGTCAATGTTGCTTTTGCTCTCAATCAAACTGTCAAGCCATCAAATGGCTAGTGTCATAACTGATCACAAGTGAAGCACTATGACAACTGCAGATTTAACAAAGGCTAAGATGGCAGCTTCCTCAACTCTAAAGGCTAGGACAGTTTATTTCCATTTTAACACAGTAGTTTTCATTTCTTAGTGTCCCTCCCTGTAAAATAGTTTAATTACCTAATAATCCTAATAGTGGTGTGACCCTCCTGCGCTCAAAATAATGTGTTTAAACAATTAACAAATAAATGAACCCCAAACAGCTGCTAGCATTAAATCATATACCAGTGATCAAGTGAATATAAACCTAATAAATGCTGCGCTACATTCAAAAATTAAAGTGAATGTGGAATACAATGACATAAATCAATATATTGACAATAAAAACCATATAAATGCTGTGCTACATTCAAACTAATTAAAGTGAATGTGGAATAGAATAAAAAACAAAAAACAATAATAATAAATATAATAAAAAGGTGCTAAGTGATAACACAAAAATAATAACAAAACGCAAAACATAAATCAATACGCATGTGCATGAAAACACATACATATATAACATCACACGTGCACAATGTGAAGTGAAGTAATATCTAAATAATATACGCAAACTCAAAGTCCAATAATGAAATATTAAGTGAAAAAAGTCCAATATTGGAATATTAAAGGTGAAAAAATTAATGATTTTGGTAGAATTGTGTTTCCAATATACTGTAAGGTGACCACAGGTGAAACAAAAAACCGTGCAGGTATCTGGGTGTAGATAACTTGTGAATCCAACCACCTTCTGGATTAGCCTCTCACCTCAACTCTTCGACCCTTGCGGGTCACAGAGCAGTATGGATCCCTCTCACAGATCCTCCAGGCACCAAGGCACTCCAGAACCACTTCTCAGGATACAATATTCCCACTCAGCTCTTCTTCAAGTGTAGATGAAATATCACTTTCCCAGAACGGCCACTCCGCGTCTCTCAATTTTGAGAGACGCGGAGTGGCCGTTCTGGGAAAGTGATATTTCATCTACACTTGAAGAAGAGCTGAGTGGGAATATTGTATCCTGAGAAGTGGTTCTGGAGTGCCTTGGTGCCTGGAGGATCTGTGAGAGGGATCCATACTGCTCTGTGACCCGCAAGGGTCGAAGAGTTGAGGTGAGAGGCTAATCCAGAAGGTGGTTGGATTCACAAGTTATCTACACCCAGATACCTGCACGGTTTTTTGTTTCACCTGTGGTCACCTTACAGTATATTGGAAACACAATTCTACCAAAATCATTAATTTTTTCACCTTTAATATTCCAATATTGGACTTTTTTCACTTAATATTTCATTATTGGACTTTGAGTTTGCGTATATTATTTAGATATTACTTCACTTCACATTGTGCACGTGTGATGTTATATATGTATGTGTTTTCATGCACATGCGTATTGATTTATGTTTTGCGTTTTGTTATTATTTTTGTGTTATCACTTAGCACCTTTTTATTATATTTATTATTATTGTTTTTTGTTTTTTATTCTATTCCACATTCACTTTAATTAGTTTGAATGTAGCACAGCATTTATATGGTTTTTATTGTCAATATATTGATTTATGTCATTGTATTCCACATTCACTTTAATTTTTGAATGTAGCGCAGCATTTATTAGGTTTATACCTAATAATCCTGCCATTACATACATTGGGCTCCATTCACGAAGCGGTATCTACCGCTTTAGGCAATGCGGTAGAATACTGCTTAGCAGTTTTTGGCATTCACAAAAGAAATCAAAAAGCTTCTAAAATACTGCATGTAGCATTTTCCCGAAATATGCAGTATTTTGCTCATGAAACTATGCAGTATTTTATCTCATGTGATTTCCAGTGGAATGGATACAGTGGAGAAGAATTAGAACCCCTGTCAGTTTTTTAAAGCTAATAAAAAGGTAAAATGGTTTAACTCAATGGTTTAATGCCAACTCACTAAGTCAGTGCAGTCCTTGCAGCATATGTATTATACATATACATATTGTACAAAAGAAAAAAAGTGAATATACCAGTCGATGGGAAGGTTAAGTTACATTAAGTAAATACAAATATCTTTATAATTGTGAAATATTAAATGAAAATAGTATCTAAAATCACATATATATAAATACCCTTCTTCTAAAATATTTTTTGTTGGTGGAAGAAGGGTGATTTTTGACACTATTTTCATTCAATATTTGACATTTATAAAGATATTTTGTATTTACTTAAAGTGTAACTAAAGGAAAAACCTTTTTTTTTTATTTTGTATAGGGTGGAGAGGTATTACAAAACCTATCAAGTTGTTATTGCTGTCTGTCCACATTAGGAAATTCACTTCCTTTATTTGTCCTGTTTACCATTATCATTAAAAGTGAAATTAAAAGAAAATCCCAAATTTAAGTTGTCTCCAGAAAAGTAATAGAGGGGGAATTTTCTAAGGGGGACAAGGATGGTAAAAAAATTGACTGGGGTTCTAACCCTCCATTACTCTATCCAAAATGAATAAGAAAGTCTTGCCTTTTTTTACACTTTTAAGCAGCCTTTGTCACACACAGAGGAACAGTTGAAATAACTTTCCAGTCTCAGGAAACCCCTGCTTAAAATTACTATATCTACAACTACTGATACATTAGTGTGATGGTCAGTGGGAAGAATGCTCCTTACACTTGTGGTCACTGGAAAGAATGACCCCCTTATAGATACCTAAAAGATCAATTATGTCAGCCAGTACATACAGTATGACATATGTTTTAACAAGCGATTAGTCCATTGTGATATGCATGTGTACTGTATTATGTTTAGAGTAATTGGGGTGTGGGGGGGGGGAGTTGCAGCAAATGATGTATATGCTCGTCTCTGAAAATCTGGCAAAATGACAAGAGTAAATACAAAGGTTTTACTACATGTAATGGGCTGGATTTGCTAAACGTACTGGAAGGGATTGACTAAAGGCACATATACTGAAAAGGAATACATCCGTGAAATTTCCTTGCTACTAAATACTCCACAGTCAACTCAGCCATGAAGTGTTAGGCCACGTAAAATGACAGAGTGGGGTCAGTGCACATTGAAGCGCACAGTGCGCAGAAGTTGCCAACTGTTTGCAGAGTCAACAGCTAAAGACCTCCAAACTTTGTGTGGTCTTCAGACTAGCACAACAATAGTACGTAGAGAGCTTCATAGAATGGGTTTCCATGACCGAGCAGCTGCATCCAAGCCTTACAGCACCAAGTGCAATGCAAAGCATTGGATGCAGTGGTGTAAAGTACACCACCACTGGACTTTAGAGCAGTGGAGACATGTTCTCTGGAGTGATGAATCACTCTTCTCTCTCTGGCCATCCGTGTTCTCTGGAGTGATGAATTATGCTTCTCTGTCTGACTCTGTCTGATGGACGTGTCTGGGTTTGGCAGTTGCCAGGAGAACACTGCTTGCCTAACTGCATTGTGCCAAGTTTTGTTGGAGGTGGGATTATGGTGTGGGTTTGTTTTTCAGGGGTTGGGCTTGGCCCCTTAGTTCCAGTGAAGGGAACTCTGAAGGTGTCAGCATACCAAGACATTTTGGACAAATTCATGCTTCCAACTTTGTGGGAAGAGTTTGGTGATGTCTCCTTCCTGTCCCTACATGATTGCACACCAGTGCACAAATCAAGGTCCATAAAGACATGGATGAGCAAGTTTGGGTGGAGGAATTTGACTGGTCTGGCACAAGTCCTGACCTGAACCTGATAGAACACCTTTGGGATGAATTAGAGTGGAGACTGCGAGCCATGCCTTCTCATCCAACATTACTGCCTGACCTCACAAATGTGCTTCTGGAAGACACACTCCTAAACCTTGAAAATAGAAGGTTTTTGTGGCTGTGGTTGCCAATATCCCTGTTTAATTATATCGATTGTTACAAAGTTAATTTTCAAAACAGTAGTTATTAACAATCTCTACATAGTGGTATCTCCAGCTGACACATATGCAAAACATGTCCACACTTTAACAACCCATTGATTCTTGATTGTTCGATGGCTAGCTTGGGGTATCCTTGGATAGCTGGGGATGCCACTGTGTAGAGATTGTTAATAACTGTACTGTTTTGAAAACAAAACGTAACAAGGATGCACAAAAAATGCAATATTCTTGTGGAAAATATGGATATGTGAAATAATGTACACAAACACCCTTTTTTCATGTTTAGCAACTCTTTTTTCATAATGATATGGATGATAAAACAATTGTTTTATAAATACACATAGCTTGTTTACTTATGGTTGCCTTTAAAGTCCCATGAAAGGGGTTTGCACTCCTAAACCTTGTGGACAACAGAGTTGCAGCTGTTATAGCTGCAAAGGGTGGGTCAACTCAATATTGAACCCTATGAACTAAGAATGGGATGCCATTAAACTTCGTATGTGTGTGAAGGCAGGCATCCCAATACTTTTGGCAATATAGTGTATATATCCAACAGACCCAATGGTCTCCAGGCTCCTCATCAGCACCCACAGTCTTCCAGTTGTGATCAGGGCAATAATTTTACGGTGACCTTGCAGGCCGTGGTATCCTTAAGCACAGTCTCTGATCTGGGAACCTCCTATTCTCCTCCTGAGATTTCAAATTCAACCAAGTTATATCTAGCTACTGGGAAACCAAGGGGGGAAGGCTAGCCTGGGGGACCCACCTTTAGTGTTTGAAACCCTGTTGAAGCCAGGACACCTGCTACAAATTTCATGTATGCCAGAACACGGGAGACCTTGCATAATTTTAAAGTATTGAATCCTCTGTTCCCTGCTGTAAAGGTTATGAATTTTCTGCAAGTAAGCTTAGATATGGGATTAAGTGGAAGTTGATTCTTGGTCATGTCCTCACTATCTGGGATCCAGTGACTGTCGCATATCTTGCTAAACCAATTCCAAAAGGCCTGTGCAGATTTTTCCCCTTGGGACTTGCAAGTAGTGCAAATAGTGTTGGAGATGAGTTCCTCAATATTCTCAGTAACACTGAAACAGTACTTCTTACGGCCAGGGCCAGTGCTAGACTATTTTGTGTTCTTGGCAAGATTAGCTATTTGCACCCCCTTGCATAGGCTGGTATGCACCGTGAAGAACAGATCCACCACCTCTCCTTTCTCTGCTCTGTTTACCAGTGAATACCTCACACTGGCACCACATTCTGCCCTCCTCCCTGCATGCCACTGACCGGCCACTGATTAATAACATCATGTCCACCTCCTCCGTTGTCTCTGGAAGGCTTTGATTCCCACCTGGGTTGCTCCATAGGAACCTCTGATGTTCGTGTCACCACCTGCGACGGGAGTCTGCAGACCAGATACCCTTGACAGCGGAACATTGATGAGCCTTTTATCACCTTTATATTAGGAGAGCAAAGAGGACCTGTCATCAGCAGAGTAGGGAAACCAGCGGTCTTGTTTGCCTAGCAGTAGTGCCAGCCCTGTTTACGGCTATCATGTCTGGAAGAAGGATTTCAGATATCCAAGCCTCAAGCTGTAAACTACCTTATTGCTACCATTTTCAAGCATATATAATTGGAATAGATCTCCTGCGCCTCTAGATATAAATGAGTGATTTAAGCAGCCAGTATTGGGAGTGCCACAGCCACGGCACCAAGCTAGTAAACTGTAATATAAAACAAACAATACGGCGCTAAATAAAATTAACATGCAGGCAACTAAATAATATATGGCCCAAAATGTGCAAAAAGACCATATGCACAAATATATAACATCGGTGTGGGGTAGAACAAACAGATATAAGGATATCATGCATTAAAGTGACAAAAATATAAATTGGTGGATAGTGTCCTTGTGTATCAAACAAATTCCATGCAGATGTGAGCTGCAATGTGCCAATCCTCTATAGCTGGGGTGCCCCCTCACCTTCCTGCCCAGGCCACTAAGGACCAAAGAGCCTTGGGTAATGAATGGAATGTTCCTCCGGATATCAGGTGGATCCCTCTGGCAGTAATGGTGGAACTCCCTCCTCTTGCCTATATCGTTAATGGTGGATGATACCAGTAGTGTCTCTCCAGTATATGGCTCTCCAACACGATCACCTTCTTTCAGTGCTCCCTCTAGAAAGAGACATTCCCATGGAAAGAGACATGGAATGTCCCCTTGTCAAGCTGCTCCTAAATACACAATTACCAGTTAAAGTAGCACAGTGCCGAATAGCAAAAAAAGCTCTGTTCATGAAGGGGTTAAAAATTTGTGGAGCTTAAGTGGTTAAGTGATCTAAAGCAGCTCACAGATGATACATTTTTTTTCATTCAAAGAAGGGGTTGAATAAAAAAGAAAAACTGACTCAACTCCCCCATCCACACACTGAATGTGGATGAGGGGAATCCTTCCTGCTGATTTATTGTATTCTGACACCCCAGAGGGAAAAATCTGACAGGCTGGTTGAGCAGAATTAATGTCAGTAGTACAACCAGACTGCCCATACATGGATCGAAATTTAGCCAGTCCCTGCTGAATTTTGACCCATGTATGGCTGGCTTTAGATTCTCACCTAAACATATTGATTACATTGATGGACTATTATACATAATTTTATTTCCAAAAGTTAGACTTTCTTCTTTTTAAATGTTTTTATTATATAAAGTTTATTATTTTACAATCTCTCCTTATTTTTCATTTCTATATTACATATACTTTACATGCACATGAACGTTAATGATATCCTAGTCTTAGTTCGTAGGGTTCAATATTGAGCTGGCCCAACCTTTGCAGCTATAACAGCTTCAACTCTTCTAAGAAGGCTGTCCACAAGGTTTAGGAGGTGTCCACAAGGTTAGGTGTGTCTATGGGAATGCTTGACAATTCTTCCAGAAGCGCATTTGTGAGGTCAGGCACAGATGTCGGATGAGCAGGTCTGGCGACTTTTGCGCACTGTGCCCTTCAGCATGTGCTGACCTTGCTCTGTCATTTTGCGTGGCGTACCACTTTGTGGCTGAGTTGCTGTTCTTCCAAGTTGCTTCCACTTTGTTATAATACCACTAGCAGTTGACCATGGAATTCTTAGTAGCAAGGACATTTCACGGATGAACTTATTGCACAGGTGGAAACCAGTCCCGGTACCACGCTTGAATTCACTGAGCTCCTGAGAGCGACCCATTCTTTCACAAATGTTTTTAGTAGCAGACTGCATGCCTAAGTGCTTGATTTTATACATGTATGGCCATGGAGGTGATTGGAACACCTGAATCCAATGATTTGGAGGTGTGTCCCAATAATTTTGGCAATAAAGTGTATGTTCTGGTTAAACTTACTGCATCTTCCTTCTCTCCTTTTCCTTTCTCCGTTGGGGTCCCCCAAGGTTCTGTTCTTGGACCTCTCCTATTCTGGATCTACAGCTCCTCCCTGGGTCAGTTGATAGCCTCCCATGGCTTCCATACCATTTATATGCTAATGACACCCAAATCTATCTTTCTATCCCAGAGTTCACTCTGTCCGTCTCCACACTCATCACTAATCCACTAATCAACATATCAGTCTGGATGTCACACCACTTTCTCAAACCCAGTCTATCCAAAACCGTCCTCATAATATTTCCTTTCCTACGTACCTCTTCCCCTGACTTCTTTGTCAAGATTGAAAGCACAACTATTAACCTGTTCACACATACCAAGGTGCGAGGTTTTATACTGGACTCTGAACTATCTTTTTGGCCCCACATCCAATCACTATCCAAAGCTTGCTGCCTCAACTTACAAAACATCTCCAAAAAACACCCCTTCCAAACCTATTACACCGCAAATCTTCTAATTCACTCCTTGATCATCTCCCGCATTGACTACTGCAACTCAATCTTTATTAATTCCAAATACTAACAACAACTTACAAATCCATCCACAATTCGGCCCCAAGCTAGTCTTAAAATATCAACCAAATCGTTCTCTTTGTTCCTCCTGCTCTCTAGCTCCCTTGTCACTTCCTCCCATGCTCACTCTAGGACTTTTCCCGAGTCTCTTTTCCTCATCCTGAGGAATTCCCTACCCCAATTTGTCCAGATGTCTCCTTCTCTGTCTACATTTATACAATCCCTGAAAACCCATCTATTCAGACAAGCCTTTCCTGCCCCACCTAATATCTGTTCTTTATTTTCTCCATCAACTCATCCCCCACAGTTACCTTTTGTATCAATTGACCCTCCTTTTTAGATTGTAAGCTCTAACGAGCAAGGCCCCCTGTTTAGTACTGTGTTAAATTGTACTGTAATTGTACTGTCTGCCCTCATGTTGTAAAGGGCTGTACAAACTGTTGGCGCCATATAAATCCTGTATAATAATAATAATAATAATATTTTTAAAAAAGTAGGATGAAAAAACGCAATACATTTTTCCACTTTACCATAAACGAATGTGTGTATATTATAGGTATGTTAGAAGGTTAGCATAGACAGCTGCTGCTAATCAATATATTTAAATCTATTATGTTCTGAACATTGGTGACAATTGTCTGATTTTTTTTCCCTTAAGGCAATAAATGTAGTTGTATATCCAAAGTCAAAACTTTACAGTACTCATTCTTGAGTCACTGACCTCATGACGAAGCACTGCTGTGTACTGTATTAAGGTTTGCCATTGGATGTAACTATATTTGTTTCCTTTTAAATACATTTCTGAAGATATTTGATACTATAATACAGATAGCAATATATTTTTTAATGTGGTGATCAAGATTATTGCAAATCCGATCCAGTACCTGGGCAGAGCTTGAAAGGTGGCAAATTCCTAAATGGTAAAAGCTTTGTTCTCAAATGTTGGTGAATCATTTTGAGACTAAGAAATAATGAGTAACAGCAGCATATTCTATTACTACACCTTTCCTTCTGTTATTCTATCTGCCTTTCTTGCAGATCTCCAATACCTTTGATTTTAAAAGCATAGATAGGAGCTGCTATTGTAAAAACACCTGTTGTATTAAAAATCTCTAACAACAATATCAGATATCCTTACTGTACTGCTATTGGAGGAAAAATGTTAAAGGATGGACATAGAATTGTTTGACCAATTAGTTACGTAGCATATTCTACCCTATTGTGAGTACAGAGATTACAGTAAATTTGAACCCTAACTGAATAACTCTTAGCTTTCTAAAGCAAAGCGTATTGGAAACAATTGGCTTTTTAAAATAAAATGCAGCTATTTTTATCCTTTGTTGCATCTTAACCACTTGCCTACTGGGCACTTTTACCCTATTCCTGCCCAGACCAATTTTCAGCTTTCAGTGCGGTCGCACTATGAATGACAATTGTGCAGTCACTGTACCCATATGAAATTGTTATTATTTTTCACACAAATAGAGCTTTATTTTGGTGGTATTTAATCACTACTGGGTGTTTTATGTTTTGCACTATAAACGAAAAAGAAAAAAAAAAACACATTTTCTTTGTTTCTATTGTAAAATTTTGCAAACAGGTACATTTTTCTCCTTCACTGATGTGCGTTGATGAGGCTGAACTGATGGGCACTGATGGACACTGATGAGGCGGCACTGATGGGCAGCACTGATGGGCACTGATAGGCTACACTGATGAGGCAGTACTGGTGGGAATTGATGAGGAGGCACTGATATGCGGCATGGATGGACACTGATAGGCAGCACTGAAGGGCACTAATAGGTAGCAGTGAAGGGCACTGACTAGTGGCACTGACTGGTGGCACTGACTGGCAGCACTGACTGATGGAACTGACTGGCGGCATGGACGGGCACAGATTTGCAGTACTGCTGGGCAGCACTGTTGAGAACTGATGCGTAGCACTGTTGGGCACTGCTGGGCAGCACTGTTGGGCATTTTTGGGCTGCACTGATAATCAGGGTACTGATAATCAGTGCCCTGATTATCAGTGCAGATGTCTGCTTTGAAAGTTGTCGGTTACCAGGAGTACTTTCTTCACGCTGGGACTGGGTGAGGAAAGTTTAGCCGATAACCAGCAAACATATTTACATAGGGGCCAGCTGTGATTGCACACAGCTGATCACGTATCAAAAGGCCGCTGTGATTGGCCTTTTGCCATGTCATGTGATCAGCTGTGTCCAAATGACTCAGCTATCATGGAGAGCGCCGGTTGTGCACCACTGGGGGAGGGTGGGAGAGGGGGCGCTTTGTGGGAGGACTTCATATGACGCCATCTCAGAACTGGACTACTATGCTGTAGCCGTCTTTCAGCTGTAGCATGGTAGTAAAGAGGTTAAGCTGACCATACATACTGTAGATCAAAAATTCAGATTTGGTTCAGCAGGTTGAAATTTTCAACAGTAACTGGCAAGCAACCAAGCAACTCATGTGTAAGCCAAATTCTACACTGTAAAGAAAGACACACTACACTGACCAATAATCTTTTTGTTTCACTAAATCTACAAGTAGTGGAGGGTCTTATCACAACAGCTCCAGTTGCCTCTGTACTACCAAGTCCAAAGTTTTACAAAGCAGTGATACATCAATGGGCTGTGTACAGAACTTTTCACACAAAATTAAAGTATAATCAGATGTGAAACCAATATGTCAGAAACTGATATGCTTACCTTTCTCTGCAAGAAAAGCTGGCTTCAAAAAGAAATTAAGGGAACAAGATGTGTTTGGATGCATCAAATGTGTGTCTACTATTGTAGTGACAATGAAGAAAATACAATGTATTAGATTGTGAGTTTACCTGTGTCAACCAAATAAAACTGCTGTCAATGATAGTCACTTCCTTTCCACATATTGCTTAAGCATTTCCAGAACAGAGAAATGGATCTTCAAAGGGCATTTTATCAAATTTTGCTAGATAAGAAAAGTAGGGACCTCACTATATTTATTACCTATGAGGACCTGTTCTGTTTCAAGGAACAGAATAAATTCGCTTCAGCACCCAGTTGTTTCTTAAAGATGGATGTTTTTAATTCTCAGTAACATGTCTTGGGGTTGTTTTACCAAAAGCAAATAGGCTCTTCACTTTGCAAGGGACATTGCATTTTGCAAGGAAATTTTCCTCAAGCTTAGTGAATGAGGTGAAATTTCACCTCATATACTAAGCTCTAAGACTAATTCCCCTGCAAAGCGCAACTTCCCTACCAAACTGAACAGTTATTTGTAAACCACTGTGTACAGTGCCATCTTGATGACTTAATTGTAAACTGCCTAACTTTGGATCTTTGAATATCCTAAAATTGTTCTAAATTACATTACCGTGATATTAAAGGTACAATGTTTTTTCCTAAAAAAAAAAAAAGAAAAACATGTTACAGTGGGGAAAATAATTATTTGATCCCCTGCAGATTTTGTAAGTTTGCCCACTTACAAAGAAATGAAGGGTCTATAATTTGTTTTTTATCATATGTGTATTTTAAATGATAAAGACAGAATTTCAACCAAAAATCTGCAAAAAGCACATGATACAAATGTTATAAACTGAGTTGCAGTTCAATGAGTAAAATAAATATTTGATCGCAAAGCAAAACATGCAAGCAGAGAGGTAAGACATTTCTTGTAGTTGGTTGCAGGATTTGCGCACATCTCACAAAGGATTTTGGGCCACCCTGCTTTACAGATCTTCTCTAAATCCTTAAGATTTCTTGTCTGTAGCCTGGCAACTCTAAGTTTTAGCTCCCTCCATACATTTTCTATAGGACTAAGATCTGAAGACTGGCTAGGTCACCCCATGACCTTAATGTGCTTCTTCTTGAGCCACTCCTTTTTTGCCTTGGCGGAATGTTTTGGGCATTGTCATGCTGGAAGACCCATCCACGACCCATCTTCAGTGTTCTGGCTGAGGGAAGAAGGTTCTCATCCAAGATTTTGCCCCATCCATTGACCGCTCAATGCGGCAAAGTCGGCCTGTACCTTCAGCAGTGAAACAGCCACAAAGCATAATCTTTCTACCTCTATGCTTGACTGCAGGGATGGTGTTCTTAGGGTCATAGTCAGGGGGGCTAGGGGGGAGCTGCACACAGAAGGTCTTTTACCTTTATGTATAGAATGCACTGAAGCTTCAGATATTACAACCACTTTATATCTGCAAGAATTAAAATGAATCTTTCTAAATAATGCTTTAGAAAAAATTCAGATGTGATTTCTCAGTCACATTTTATCACAAGAGGGGCTATTGACCACTTCTGAGAATATAAAAGCTGTGATACATGCACCTGCTCCATCCATCTTTCAGACCTTATATGCTTTGTTAGGTTATGTGTTATGGTATTCTAAATGTATTCCCAATTATTCCTGAGATGTGGAGCCAATGAGAGCATTATTAAATGGAAATACAAGCATGGTCTGGTCAGGAACCTCCCAGCACAGCTTTGAAACAGTTAAACAGCTCATCGTGAGCAATCCTGCATTATTTGATCCTTCTCTACATAATACTGTTACTGCAGGTGCTTCCAACTATGGCTTTGCTGCGGTCCTTACACAGTATCCTAAATAAAAAATATATATCCACCTGCGCTCCACAGACTCCTTATATATAACTAGCTGCTATCATCTACACCCTATACCATGGGACACATAAATTAAATATCAAGATATTGGATGAAGCGCTCTGCTATAATAATGCTAAAAAAAACAAAATTTTATACACAAATGTAAAAGTGACTAATACTTAAATAATATATGTGCTAAAATTATATAAAAAAATTCATATAAGACCAGTCTGCCCCCAAATGGCTAAAACTGGTTATACATGTGCACACACAGCAAAAATACTCTTTGAGCTCATTGACGTCATTTCCGGGTGGAGCTCGGTGATGCACTTCCGGTGACGTATTTCCGGTTTTCGGCAAACACGATTTCCTATTACACCCATAGGATATGGGGAAACTGCTTGTACACTTCTGAGAACATGTGAGTTTTCTATCTGCTGTTTTCTTTATAATAAAACTACATATTGCGCTATGGAGATCTCTCTTTGTGCTTAAATCTTCCATGGTCCATGGACATATGGCTGAGGCATCGTATATATTGAGATTTTGAATCGTGGGGCAAGTTATATCCTGATGTCGTTTTTTTGGAATATCATTTAAATAAATGATTTGTGACCTCTAGGGGTCGAATGTTGGAGGTGAGGAGGCACTCTGGATATTTAGGATTGATTCACTGGAGTGACACTTTGGTCTGAGCACTATCTGAATGCAAAAGCACTTTAATATATATATATTTTCTTCACAGAAGAGTGATAGCATGTTTTTTGCACATGATTATATTATATGTATATTTATTGTTATTTAAACACTTGGCACTTTTCACTGTGATTTTAAAACCTTTGTATTTATTAAGACACTATTTATGTACCCAAGCACCTGGTCACTTTCTTACACAGTATCATTCAGATTGCGTAGAGCCTGTTGCTTTTGTAACCAGAACCACTATGAAATAAAAACAAAATTTTTCTACTGTAGAAAAAGAAATCCTATTACATGTTTTGGGAACAGGAAAATATACCTCTGGGGTTTTCAGTTTACCATGTGGACCGACCATTGTCCTTTAACTACATTGCTTACCACAAAGGGAATAGGGCGAGCAGGAATATGTATAGCAAGAAAGTCAACAAGGCTACTCAATTTTACCTACACAATACAATAAATACTGGGTTTAAAAAGCATTACTGCTGATTGTTTTTCACAGTTACCCTTACCCACAGCTTCTAGTACACAGGATGAGGATGTTGTAATTGTTGCATTTACTCATATAGATCCAGTTACAGCATCAAGTTAAAAAATGCTTATCTTGTGTGCCCAATACAATACAAGTACAATTATCGGATATTCTACAAAGCAAACCACCAAACTCAGAAAATAAATGGAGTCCTGTTCTACAGCCTTGCTACAGGATTAGACATGAGATTTTTTAGTTGAGGGGGTTTTGTCCATGGATCTCATTGTTTACTAGTACCAGAGACCTCGAGAGTGTGTCTTATACAACTTAGATGCATGTGACTATGTGAACTATACTGGTGGCCAGGCATGAATATCCAAGTATTAACTGCCATTCAATTACAGAAGCACATGTGAACTGCCAACATGCTATAACATTAATGGATTATTACAGTAAATAGCCAGAAATAACATTTGTCTCAAATATAACACCTGCAACTGTAATTAAATTTCTCTCCACAGTCCTTAGCAGGGAACCCAAAGTGCCTGACAATGAACCACAATATGTTTCATCTGAGTTTGAATCCTTCCTGATAAAGGGAAATATTGCACATTGGAAATACTATGTTTATTACCATTCAATAAATGCAGAGATTAAAAGGTTTCATATTTATTTATTACAGGTATTTATATAGCGCTGTCAATGTATACAGCTCTTTACATATATGTTGTACATACACATCAGTCCCTGCCCGCAAGGAGCTTACAACCTAAGGTCCTGAAGGTCCCTTTCAAATGGAGCGGACTCCACCTGCGATCCGTGTGCTCAGGCAGATAACAGGTTTGTGTCTGCTCCACAGACTGCCTGTCTGTTTATACCCAATTGCCATCTGATCCGATCTGACCAGACAGAGGGGAATGAACCTCCATCCCTTTGTTTTTAGGAGATTGGATTGGAAATTGGATGTAGGCGGGTGTAAACAGACACATGTCCGTTTACACATGGCACTCCATAGAGCAGAATGGAGGATCCCAACGGGTCCGCCTGAAAAATGGACAGACGGACACGATTGGAATATTCATGTGAAAGGGGCCTAACTCACATTCATGTATACACACAACGGCCAATTTAGACAGAAGCCAATTAACCTTCCAGCATATCTTTGTAGTGTGAGAGGAAACCGGAGAACCAGGAGGAAACCCACCCAGGCACAAGGAGAACATGAAAACTCCAGCCAGGTAATGCCATGGTTGGGTTTGGAACCAATGAACCTAGTGCTGCCAGTTGGATGTAGAAGTCTTGTAGAAGCTTTTCAGGTTGCAAATTTTACAGGGAAATCTTGGAAAGTTTATACTACAGAGTTTACAGAGAGACTAGACATACAACTACACAAGCATCGCCAGCTGAACTACTGCATGTTGAACAAATGCGCACTAAACTACAAACTGCAGACATATAACTCCCACATGGTTCAGTGTCTCTGAAATCACCAATAGCTAAGACTGTTAAAAATCAACAAGAATGATTGGAAACATAGTGCAAGAGAAGTACACTTTCAGTCGGATTCTCTGCTTAGAGAATTGTTTCTCTTTTGGATTTCCCCCATGACCCTTTACAGAACTGGAAAATGTTTCACTATTATTGCTCAAGTACAGTTCTTGTGCTCTTCTTGCATTCTTACCTAGGTGAGAATTAAGTTTGCACCCTGCCATGCTACCTCCCAGGATTGAAACGTCACACATTCCCAGGAAGCAGGTTTCTGCACATGTGTAGACATGGTACTGTGCTCTGCCAGGTATTCAGGACCTGACAGAGACCTGAGGCATGTCTGCACACGCACTGGAGATTCTCATGTATGCATACATATGCTGCTTGCCTTTTCAATGTCCCAGATACTGGAAATTAGTGGCCATTGTATGCATGCAAAGAGTGTGTGCAGACAGAATGTACATCTTTGCCAGATCCTGAATACCATTCCATGATCTGTGCACGTGTTAAATTTATTGAAAAAACTTCATGGAGGAAGAGCAGTGGAAGGGAAGGGAAGCAGGTGGGGTTGAAATTCTGATTTTAAAAACCTGGCCTTTTGATACAGGGACAATCCATATTTTTCAATCCATTTAAGGTGACAAGTCAATGAGGATCTTACACCTATGAACTGCCAGATGGATGAAAATGGCATGCCAGCCATCTTGTGCCTGTTAGGTATGACTTTTCAGAAGTTTCCTTTAAAGTGGAACTTTATTCAGAAAATTAAGTCCTGCTAGATCTGGGCTTCAGCAAAATGGCAGCCTTCGGTAAGAAAAACTGGAACAATGCTGGAGGCAAATTACAGTACACACTAATTTTGGTAGCATAATTTTTATTGTGAAATGTAGGTTCTTTGCTAGAAAATATTTTTTGCAATCAAGTTGTTACGGGTAATGTTCTATTATAATGAAGACCGTTTTCCTATTCCTGCTAACAACAACCAAACTTGAGACCAGGAACCTAAACTGCCAAATTCAGAGCATCAGAAGGCCCCTTGTGGGGACCAAGAATTATGTGATGTAATTAAAATTCATAGTACTGTTTTGTGATATATGTTTTTACATTGTTGCTGTCTATATTTTTCAGTATTGAGAAAAAAAGTGTTTATACTATGAAGGGAAAATGTGGTGTTCATACCTTGAAGATGTCATTACTTTGAGTTGTTACATGTATTATACTTTCGACAATCTAGCTGGTTCCAGTTCTATTTTTATGGATACTTGAACCTGTAATTTAAGCACTCTATAATTACTTTGCCTCCCAGACTACAAGGAAAATAAATTCCAATTTGGATTTGGCCATCCGAATCAGGACAAGTTGGTCAGAATTAAACATCTTTCAAAATTCGGGATCTAGTTTAGAATGCACATGTTTGTAAAGAACTAGAGTGTATTTCCTCTTTAAAAGAAGAAAATAATTGTTTGACAATCAGACCAGTTCTGACTGCTATGTAAAGTCTATAGGGGAGTACACAGTTGTTTCTGATGAACTAATAGTCATTTTACATTTTATTTTTGGCTTATTGTCCTGGTGTATTTGAATTTGCTCTAAAACTTATATTTTATCTTCACAGTGTCTCCAAATTCTTTAAAATAAATGCAGTTTTCAAACTGGTGTATTTTTAAAATTATATACTCTCTTTGCTATAATTTAACAAATAACTCATTTTTTAAAAAGATAATCATAATACCTATGAAACACAAAACACCTGATCAATAGTTGAAATGCGCTTCCTTTCACTACAAAGGCTAACATATGATTGCTATTTGTTTTGTGCAGAGTAATACTCCACACATCTGCTCTGCAGTGTATTTGTTGAATTCAGTATTAGAGAAAAAAAAGAAGGCAGCAAATTAAAATGTAGGTGTTTGACGGAAACCTGGCTAGTGTCTGCTGGGTATTTATGATGGCATTGAAAACTAAAATACCGACAGCTAAGGGAATAGCATAGGCTCGCAGACAAGATCTACCCATTGCACAGACACAATAGCCAGCACGCAGCATATAATAAATCATTGACCTGCCTAATTGCATAACTGAATAAACCATTTGATTATTTGAAAAGGATAACAAACGCACATGTTGTAGTTCCAAAACAAGGAACAGGTGAAACTCATCACTGATATATTTCCTAACCCTCAAAAATATGACCTTTTAAAAATACACGGAATGACATTTTTTTCCCTTTTTTTTATCGCCAAGCTGGCATCTGCTTCTCGTCTTCTGATATTTCTCAGCAGAATTGGCCCTGATAAATAATAGGACTTGTTTATTAATAGAAATCTGAGATCTTTGTGCCTGGCCTTTCAGGATTCGGTGCTGCTCCATGGAACACTTAAATCTCATTGTGTGATTTTTTTTGCAGCCATGTAAATTATCACAAAATCAAGCCCCGCATTTCACTTACTGCTGTATGTCCCCGAAGATATACATAGAATTACTGAATGCAAAATTAAATAGAAAAAAGGCGAGATTTGCAGTTCCAAGATAAATTATATTTTTACTTTACGATCCGGCAAATAAAGAAATAACACTTACTGTAGAAGCGCCAAGACAATCAGCTTTTTTTTCTAAGCTTACATAAGGAATAAAAATCACACCATTTCTTTATTGTGCTTTTGTATTTTTAGTAACTTCCCCAAGCAATAAAACTAAATTACACAATATATCTCAATTACATCATGCACTTGGTGAATAATTGTAATGGGAAGTTATAATGATATACACAAACATCAGGGTGATCATATGATTTTTTTTCCTTCTAAGAGACAAGTAGAGAGCAAGAGATAAAAAATAACCAGCTTGCTTCTCCAGTGTCCACAGGGAGTCTGTGTGATGAAATGGCCACAGCGTGAGGTTTCCCCCTGATTTAATCCCTGACAGTTAGATATCAGTAGCCTAATATTGCTCACAGTTTATATGATTTCCCATCTCACCATCAGAAAGTATTATTGTGCTTTCTGGAAGGCCAAGTGGTCCTTGAGGGGTTGTATTAACATATATTTTAATTTACATAACTGAGGGCTATGGACTAGGCCATATATGTTGCATCTTCAAAAGACTCTTCACAGTCAGAATAACACAGTGCATTTCAGTTCTGTAAAATAAGTCCATCCATTATAGGTAAGAGCAGAACGTAAACATTCAGCTGATTTTTATGATTAAGTGTTGATATTTCTAGTATTATGTAATGGCAACTATGCCAAGACAATGCTAAATAAATCACAAACAGCAATATTTCTGAAAAGAAGAGTCCATCTAAAAGTGATACTTTAGGTATAGGCCAAGTCAGCCCCTGACTTCTTATACATCTTGGGTACTAAAACAGTGGGATATCCCTGCTATAATTCTCAACTTCTGTCTACTTGGGAGTTTTGGATGTTCCAACACACCTTTATGTGTTGCAACACCTTCTTTTGTGTTCTTCGTAATATAAAATACATAAGAAATCCAATGGGAGAATGGAAGTTCTTCATAATGGCAGACACAGGAACTCTGGTCGGGGGCATATTTACTACAAGGCATTTGCCTAGGGCAGTATTTTTCAGGGGGGCAGCACTGCCCCCTGGAAGAAGGGACACATGTGGCATGGGGACCAGATGGGATCCTAGAGAGGTTGTGGGTTGCTTGAAGGTGTATGCAAAGCCCAACTCTTGTTCCCGGGGATGTTCGGAGCTGTGCAGGTGAGTGTCTTTCTCAACAAGGGGGGGGTGGGGGTGTTAGTGGAAGGCTCTCGCAGGTGAGGGGTGGGCAGGGTTGTTGTTGGTCAGTGTTAGGTTCTCTCCATGGGGGGGGCTAGGGCAGTACAAAACCTACATACGCCACTGACTCTGGTGCAAAGATCTTACTAAGAGTCCCCCAAAAATGCTAGAAACTGTCAGTTAGTTTAACTCTGCAGCATATACCCAAACTTGAATACAAGGTGAACACTGCACATACCCTTTGAAGATGAACTGCAGATACTGTATCATTATTATTATACAGGATTTATATGGCACCAACAGTTTGCGCAGAGCTTTACAATATAAGGGAGACAGTACAATTACAATACATTTCAGTACAGAAGGCCCAATGTGAGGGCCCTGCTTGTATGATCTTTATTGTATACAAGACAATGGTCTGGCATTGAGCAATAGAATTATGAATATCCCATATCTGAGGGGCCGCTTGGGAAACTGGCAATAGCTGTGGTCTTCTAGGTTCTGTGCTGGACAGCTTCCCCTCTGCACACTGAACACAGGACACCCCTCAAATGGTACTGCTGCTATTCACAGAGTTCATTTTATTTCAATGAGTACAAGGTGATCGTGATGCCACATACTGTATTCTCCTTTAAACCTTCTCCATGAGATATGCATACTTACTTGTGGGCTATCAGTACCCATGCAGCTGGCCCAGTGGTCCAGAATTTAAAAAAAACTTAAATATGAACTAACACTGTACACCCCAACCCCCCAGCCAATCCCTGCTGAATTTACTTCCCAGGCTGCTGAGCTGTCAGTGCCTACACAGTCAGTCCAATTTAAAATCCCCACTCTTCTCCCTCCTCTCTTTACTGTGCTTTCTAAACAGATCAAAGCAATGCTCTGTAATGGTATTGACCAATCAGAATCATTCTGGTCTATCCTGGAAGTGCTGCACAGAGAAGAGGGAGAAGAGAGGGGATTTCAAATCCCAGGACCACTGAACTGACTGTGTAGGCACTGAAAGCTCAGCAGCCTGGGAAGTAAATTCAGGAAAAGGGGGGGGGGGTCTGTAAGTGTAACACCCATTTGCTCCTGGGGTGATATTGCTGCTCTATATTGATGTTTTCACAGGATTTAAAATAGTATAAACTTATGGGTTTTATTCTTCTTTCTAAATAGACCTTAACAGAGTGCTAATTTTTGAGATGGATCTCTTTTCTAGGGGGTTTTCTGGGCTCTCTTTTTAACCCCTGTGCAACTTGAAGCATGAATTTACCATCCTTTCACCTGGAGAATAGAAAGGTATTCAGCAACTGCATTTCATTTATTTGGAATTTACTTATGTATATAAATTTTCAATATGTTTACTTTTTAACATTTTAATATTTTTAATAGCAATTGGCCTTTGACACTTCTGATGAAACGGATCTTAGAATCTAGGAAACATGTTGAGTCCAAAAATACATAACGGCAAACCATCTATGAGAACCAAATCATTATTGTATTGAGCATTGCCCTTACTATGGAAATCGCTGCTATCCTTGATCGACAATACAGCATGTACATGTAAAGGAGGTCATTAATTTTTGATTTTAATACTGTGTAACGTTTTATGATTTTCTGTTAAAGTAAAAGTAATGTAACTTTAAAGAAATATGCAGTGTCTCAAAAGTCCAGCTATCGGTTCCAATTGTTTTATTCCATACACTGAAGGATGGAGCACAATTATCAGAGTCACTCTGTATGGAATGGGTAAGTGAGTGTTGTCATCCAAAGTGTGAAAGGTGCATAAATTGTACAATTGGCTAAACAGCATTAAAAATATGTGTTTCAGGTGTGAATTTTGTTGTTTGCATGAATATTAACTTTAAGCTTAGTTTGTGAGTAAATATTTTAAACCCAGCAACTTCTAGTCCATCGTTCCGCTT
Organism: Staurois parvus; assembly: GCF_062004578.1. Lineage (NCBI taxonomy): Eukaryota > Metazoa > Chordata > Amphibia > Anura > Ranidae > Staurois > Staurois parvus. The sequence continues at coordinate 6,210,300 of NW_028317979.1, read as the reverse complement.
CTTGAGTAGAAGCATATAATTGGCAGTTTTGTCTTGTTTAAATATGCCATTTCATATCTTGTCTGTCACTATGTTATATTTCACATTTCCTCCTAATTAAATTTTACCATTGTCTACCAACACAGGCTATTAAAATAATTCTGAAAAGCGACATACTGTATTTACGAGGCAGATTCATAAGGGTAGCAACAGAATGTGAAGCACAGAAAAAATTACCATGCACTGCAGTTTGATTTTTGCCCATATTGAAATTTTCATACTTACATAAAAGTGGAAAGCACACAACACCGAGGATTAAATGAACTCACAACACATAACACTTAATTAACTGTAAAATACAGAGTCTTGTTTGTAGCTAATATATTTTTCTTAAATTAACTCATCCATCCTACGGTATTGTATAGCTTGTAGGGGAAGCTGCAGATTCTCACTACTTCTTATCTGTAATGTGATTTTTTTTGGAGAAAAAACCCTTGTTTCTGTTAGGGCTCAATTAGGATACATGGCTGTTTTTCCTGAAAAACAAGTTCCCATTTACTAAACCTACATTTCTTTATATGGTTACTAATGTATGACGCTTCCTAAACTCTAAATCCTACATGACACTGTCAGGACTGCTATTATAGTTTGACGTTTGCCCTATTTGGGAGAGCTTACAGCAGTACATCCAGAACTATACTCCTGTTGAGAAGTTCCTGTTTGAAATCAGTTTATCCTTCAGGAAGGAACAGGTTAGATTTGTTCTCAACAACAGTTTGTTGCAAATTTTGGAGTATCTCAAGGCTCACCCTCACCCTATCCCAATTCTTTCAGCAAACTAAACTGCAAAAAAGACATGTACAGTCTATTTTCTGACTTTAGCAACAGTGAACTACCATGTGCCTGGCTGTAGTGCAGTACTGTACTGTGATGCTGAAGAATCCTCAGTAAAGTTACATTAACTGTTTTGAGATTGATCTGAAGTTATTCAAAGTGTGCATGTTGGTATTGGCATACCAATGGACACATGGAGCAGCGGGTATCCCCATAGCAAGCTGATTGCTGTGGGGGCACCCGACAGCAGCGTGGGGCCAGGAAAGCCTGCGTGGGACCCGAGAAAAGGAGGATCCAGGCTGCTCTGTGCAAAACCACTGCACGCAGCAGGTAAGTATAGCATGCTTGTTATTTCCCCCCCAAAAAAATTAACTTTTAGAATCGATTTAAGAGCATTCATAAAATGCTTTAAAGCATGTTGTAATTGTCTGGTATAAAGCAATTTAGAGCAATATAAAATTGAGTCTAGCTCTACTTGACCTGTAGCCATTTATGTTATATAATCCAGCTCTCAATATCAATTCATATTCTTTAAATCATGCTATGATAAAATTATAGTCATAACAAGCATCTACCTGGATGTATAAGAAACTAACAATAGGTAAGATACCAAACACCGCTATACTATGAAGTTCAGAAAGCACACTTCTGAGGCAGGCCTAAATAAATGCCATATAATGTTTAGTATACTGTATATTAAACTATGTTTTTGTTTTGTGCATTAATAAGTTTGTTGGTGAAATTGCTGCATCTGCTGCTCATGAGCTCTCAATTTTCTATCAAACCTATGTTCAAATTTCTGAAAGTCGTCTCTGAAGGTCAGTAACTCTCTATAAGATGGACATAAAGTGGTTGTAAAGGCTGAAGGTTGTTTTTGCTATGCACGAAGGTAAAAAACCTGTGTGCATTCCCCCCCCCCGTCCCCCAATAATTACCTCAGCCTGATCTCGATCCAGCATTGTGCACAAGAGCACCGGCTCTCTCCCTCTTCTCTTCCTCCTCATTGGTTCAGACACAGCACAGTGGCTCACTCGCAGGTAGTGAGTAGGAAGCAGGGGCGAGGCTGAACCACACAGAGAGGGGCTCAGGAAAGAGCATGCACCAGTGAACCAGTGCTGCCATAGGAAGAAGCTTGCTATGGGGGCACTCAGGAGGATGGAGGGGGAGGGGCCATCAGCGCTGGCGGGGGACCCAAGAAGTGGAAAATCGGGGCTGCCCAAAACCATTGCACAGAGCAAGCAAGTATACATTATATATACATACTTCAAGAATAAAAACTGAGCCTTTAATTTCACTTTAAGCTTCAAATAACTGAACTCTGCCAGAACCAAAGACCAGGCAAGCTTTGTTTTTCACCTTCACTTAGTTTAATCCAGTTATGCTACTATTGCTATTGTTGTAATATCTTTTTGTTGCATTGTAATATCTTTTTCTGTAAATATTTTGCTTGCACTGTTTCTCCTTTATATCTTTAAAACAATATTTAAAAACTATCAAGCTGATCCTCTAATTGCTCTGAACAAAAAACGAAATAATTCTTAATTCTTTGAAGAGCACTACTATATTTTCTATTCTGTTGCCTTCCTGTCTGCGTGGCAGTGAGTGTCACGGAAATTTCCTAAAGGACAGAAATGTTACAATTGTTAGAATGAATGCTTCAATTAGTGCAAGATTCCATTAATGCTTGTGGTGGTAGCTACTATTTATGTGTGTAAAGGGTTAACTCTGGAGTTAACCAACCCCAGTGACGATCACTCTCAGTCTGCTGGCTCTCAGATTATTGTCCCACAATCTGGAAGATCAGGGTAATAGTGCAATTGTCACAGGTACAATCTCTGTCAGTTTGTAATGCTGGCCATGACTCTTAAGTATTTCTTTTACTTTCCATCCGTGTTGCAATGGTCATTGAAATAAGAGATCTCTCCTATGCAGGCATATCAGCATTAATCCCTTTTTTGTGCCTCAGTTTTGGTCTCCAGGCTTCTCCTCACTTCCTGGCCAAGTGACTACAACCACAGATACAGAAGTATGTGTAATCTAACCAACAGAAACATGGCAATAAAATACCTGACAAAGGTTTTTAACCCTTTACCACTCTATCAAAATGTTTCAATGCTGTCTGTATTCCCATTTCTTGTTTCAGTGGCCATCACTATTAGGGCAGGAAACACTAGACATTTTTGTAATTACCTTTTCTCTGATTTCAGCAGCTACTCTCAGCATCCTCAATTTTAGGCCTCACTGGATGTTTGGCCATCTCTTTTTGATGCCTTTCCTCCTGACAGCAGCATTCTGGCAGAAAAAAGCAAGCACTTGATACTTGTAAATGCGTGTAACACGTTTAGGCATGTCAAGCACTTGGGCGTTAATTCATTTCTTTAGCCAGAACAAGTGCTAAATGCGCCTATCATTAAAGACGCGTTTACAAGTGTTTACACACGTTAAGTGTTTTTTCTTCAAAATGCTGCTGCTCCTGGACATGCTGGCAAAGTTTTTTTTCTGCCTCTACACTCCTCTAAACTCCTATGTGTACATAGACACATAGGCTAACATTAATTTAAAGGCAGGAAAAAAAACTCCAGATGACCCTAACAGCAGCATCAAAACCGTCCAGTGTGCATGAGGCCTTAAAATTAAAGTATATGTAAGTGCTGCAACACTATGGTGTCCGTTTATGAACCAGCGATAATAGATCGCTGCTCAGTTCTCCAGCATTCTCGGAGAACACAGTTCTCCTGTGAATGCAGTTTATGAAGCAGTTCTCCGAACGAAGGGAGAACGGTCTCCAAACGCTGGAGAATGGTCTACAAACTCTGGAAAACGGCTGATTTTACTATAATCTCGTGAGATTACAGTAAAAGATCAGTTTACTAAACAGAGGTAAATTATCTCTGCTTAGTTTGTGGTCCCTCTGATTCTCCAGCTCTGGGCTGGAGAATCTGGAAGGAGAACACAGATCTCCAGTGAAGGGCTGACATGATCTCCTGAGTGTCATAAACTGTGAATGACCAGAGAATAGCTGAGATTCGTTGAATCACAGCTATTCTCTGTGTCATAAACGGACACCTATACTTGGTCCACTGCTGTCACCTTTAGGAAACCCACTCTGAGAAATGCCATACAGTCATTGCTGAAGTGCATGTATGTAGACAAGAAGTGGCTGCAAGAAATCAACAACACTGAGATAGGGCAAGGAGTTAAAAATGTTGAAGCGAGTATTTTATAAAAAACATTTTTTATAGAAAATGGTGTTTTAACAAATGAAATGTCATGTAATTAGGGCTCTAACAAAAGTTGGAGTATGCGCTAAAAATTGTTATTTAATATATAAGATTTATTATTTTAATAATGGTACTGGTCAGATGTGGATCATGTAAGAAAAGTTCAGAAAACAAAAGAGCATGGTGAAATAGCCATTTACTACGCTGTTTGCTTCTGGATGCTCTCTTTCTAAGTAAAGCTAGTATTTCAAAAAGCATTAGGCCTGTGAAAGCTGCAACCTTCCCAAGTCATCATCATGAAGCAGTATTTATCAAACAGTGGGCCCTTACTCATCCACAAATTCTGCAAACCTGGATGTGACTACTGATTGTGTAGGAGCCTTCACAGCTCACAGTGATAAAAAGTATCAAGTGAATATAACTTTATATTAAGTAAGCCTAATCGATTATTAGAGTAACCTCTAGGCAGTTATAAATGACACAAAATAAGTTAGCTATGTGTTCATTAATACATCCTTAATCCAAGAAATGTGAGTATCTGAATTAGACTTGGTATCACCTTCTTAATGGAGTCCCTGTCTAGCAAAGTTCATACTGGTGAAGGAAGAAGCAGCACAAAGAACCATTTAGCTGTAGGACATTGCAAGAAGCATTTTCATAGAAGGAGACAGCAAGCAGAGTGAGAGAGCGATGAGCTCATTAGTTTGATGCTACTCCTTTCACTGTCCAGTCACAGGGAGAGTGTGGGAAAGAGAACTGCTATCCCCGGTTCATACTAGAACGTGGTGCAAGAAACCTGTGATCCCTGCACATTTTCTGCACCGCATTCAAATTGCACTGCCTACGCAATCTGCCGTGGGTGTCAGTGCAATGTTAACAACACCCCAAATGCAGTTTGCCTGCACTGCATCACATGCTACAAAATGAGCATGCAATCTGGTTGCAGTGCACTTCCAAAATTGGTGCTTGTGCTACCTTGATGCAATGCGGTGCAATCTGACCTTATTCAAAATTAATGGGCTCTAATCGCACCATACTGAATGTGGTGCACTTTCTGTGTGATTCATATGCGATTCATAGTGTGAAACTAGGCTTAATGTTAGTGAACTGCAACAAAGAAAAAATAGGTTTACACCTCTGGTGCTGGAAAGGAAAGCTGTGCGGGACACCGGAGGTCTGGGCTGGGCCAAAACCAGAGAAAAAGTGAAGGAGGGAGGAAGAGCTGAAGACTGCTGACCACTGGCAAGCTGGACTGGAAACCTAGCAAATGAGCAGACGGACCGGAGTCTGCAATCTGGAGTGATCTGTGTCAGAGGAATCCAGAGAACATAGAGGGGGTTCCCAACTGCAGAGAGACTATCCACTACCTTACCATAGCCACAGTTTCTAAACTCAGTAACTCTTTTCTCAACTTAATATCCTTTATGCCACAGGTTGCAATTGTTACAAGCCCCCAACCCCTTCCCTGACCCTACCCCCTGAGGGGGGAAAGAGGTGGGGGAGGGAGGTGAGAAAGAGGGGAGGTGAGGGAGGGTGAGAGGAAGAGGAGAAGGGGGTTAGAGAAAGAGGGGGGAGAGATGGGAGAGAGGAGGGTGAAAGAGTGGTGAGAGAGAGAGGGGGGCTGAGAGAGTGGGGGAGAGAGAGAGAGTCTGGCCCTGTATGGAACATGTAGTTGAAGCTTCTGGCTGGCCAGGCCCCCTTGTTAAGTGATGGGGCCCCTTACAGGAGGCCCTGGTGTCAGCATGGGTTGGGCTTCCAAAGCAGGTTCAAGGAGACAGGGAACCCGAAAACAATTCAGCAGCCATCAAAGGGGAAGTTACACAGGTAAAACAGTTCTTATGCAAGATTGTATATTATTATTATTATACAGTATTTATATAGCGCCAAAAGGTTTGCTCAGCGCTGTACATTATAGTGGGGGACAGAACATGAGACAATACAGTAACAAAACAAAACATGAGGGATTCAAGGGCCCTGCTCTTTCTAGTTTACAATCTAGGAGATTGCATCTGTGTATTTGGCTATTTGTCTGAAGTTCAGCTTTACATCCTAACTGCATTTCTTATTTATTACATAAAACATTTAGGGAGCACCACATTTGAAATGTTACTTGATAAGGTTTTATGTTACACAGAAAGAAAATTGTTGCTGAAGAGTTCAGGACTGGAAACACAGCACATGAAGACATATGTACGGTAATCACAAAACTCTCCCTGGGGAACATTGTCATCTACGGTGTACAGGTGACTTCAGAAACTGTCCAAAATCATTAGAGATTCATGCTTAGAGAAAGGTTTTTTATTTCCTAAACCATTCTACAGCCGAAGACATCCTGTGATGCTGTAATGATTCCTGATTGCAGAGATTAACTAATGATTACATTTGTTTCAGTGATGTAAAACTAGAAATTATATCTGATAATGTACTTTGTTTCCGGCCTATTACCATTTGTTAGAAGGAAATATCTTAGTGTGAAACAGCCAAACTCTATTGAGATATAATTGGATGTATGGGGAATTTGAGTGCACCTAATAAGAACTTCACTTGAAAAGTTGTCTTTCTATGCAAAAGCCTCTACAGCATATTTGAGATCTTGTCTCTGAGTCATCATTCTCATCACATCTGCCTGCTCATTATGCCAAAAGCTTTATTATCTATCCATTAACGCTTAAATACGTAACTCTTGGTTGCAATTTTCTTTGTTGTTTTATAGCTTTTAACACAAGCCAATCATTGTACATTTACAGCTCTAAACCTGGTTTATATTGGTCTGTGTTTGTTTACAGTTGTCAAATATGCACTGTGCCCAGGCTGGAGGCAAGGAAATTAAAGCTTAGTGCACATGTAAAGTTTTTTTTCATTCAAATCAGTGGGCTGAATGGTAAAACAAAAATCTGACAAATCACGGTACTAACCATGCAATATCACTGCTGGGTCTTTGTGTTCTGATAGGGGGACTGCCCCTGTCAGATCACACTGATCAGTGCTCGCAGACATTGCAATGCTGATTTCCTGCAAGTACCTTTGACAAAAGCCAGCCATTAGACTGGCTTCTGTTAGAAAGACAGCTATACAAAATGTCGGCCAGTTTCTGTTGAACTGGCCAATACTGGCCGATATTTGGCCCATGTGTACCCAGCCTAAAGGATTTGCGAAGAGGCAAGCTTTTTTAGCCTTCATTTGGATGTAAGGCCTAAACTTTTCTTTTAGATTTGTATACAGAAACACAGAATTTTCTGGTGAGAGTGAATGAAAGGAACCAAATATCCCTCCACTAAACCACTGCACAGCACAATAGAACCGCCTTATAACAGAAGGTATGCACATGGCACTGGTTGAGTGGAGGCCTTTTTGGTTCAATTATCCCTTCTAACTTTACCCTTCTGGGTTACAGAAAAATAACGAAATGGCAAAGCATACATACGTACCTACTGAGGCTCTGCCACAGTGTAAAAAGGCAGTCTAGGCCAGGTTTGTAGAGAACATGCACACCGATGGTGCAGGTGTTTGCTGGGTTCTTAGGAGAGTTAGGAATAGTGTTCTTGGCTCCACCATCCAGAGGAGTCCATATGTTTGCAAGGGAGCAGAGAGGGTGCATGCCTGCACTATGCTGTCTGAAACAGGACAGACAGAGGCCCAAGCCAAAGAGAGCCGCGGGGCTAAATACTGTTTATATTTGTATTGATGGTGGACACCCCTGCGAGGGAAGCTGTTTGTTTGTTGGACTTTTCTTTTGATTTAAAAAAAAGTGGGCCTGTAAGCCCTGAAAGAGCACAATTGGTGTGTTGTGAACTCACTGCAAAGCACAACCAATGAGCTAAACAACCCCAAGTTCTCAGAGTACATATGGATGAGATAAAGTAGGATAATCTCTCTAGTTAGTTAAAGCAACTTCTTGAAAAGTCCAACCTTAGGAGACTCTGCATTCAGCTTGAAAAGAAAATGATGAGGGGCGGTTGTGAGCAGTGCATGTAAATGACCGCTTGTTAGCCGTGCTACTCCACCCCCGGGCACATTATGTCTCTCTCTGCCTCCTGGGGAGCCCGTTCTGTCCCCCACCCTTGCCCACACACTCCGTTGACCCCCCCGCCACCTATGGGGAAAAAATCTGCGGCCTCCCGCTCCTCCAGCTCTCGATTGCTGAGCCAGTCCGTCAATGTGGCCTACTCGCCGGCAGAAGCCCTGGCCTCGATTTTGGCTGCTTCCCCGCCACTTCCCTTGGGCGGCTCGGACACCGTCTCAGACCTGGAGAGCTTGCCTGACATCTCTGCACACCTCCCACAGTCCCCTTTGCGGGACGCTGACCTCCCACAGCCCCCCTTGCGGGCCGCAGACCTCCCACGGCCCTCCTTGCGGGCCACAGACCTCCCACAGTCCTCCTTGCGGGCTGCAGACCTCCCACAGCCCCCCTTGCGGGACGCAGACCTCCTGGCCAGGTTCGAGACCATGCTGCAGCAGGAACTTCACACTGCCACCTCCAGGCTAGCTATTCATCTCACCAGGGACATTCGCGAATTGGGAAGCCGCACTGATGTTCTTGGAGATAAGATAGACGCCACGGCTACAGTGAAAATCATGAACAGGACCTTTCAGATTTGAGAAGAGAGCTTGACGCGGCTCTCTTGTATATGGAAGATTTTGAGAATAGGTCCTGTCGGGGTAATCTTCGCGTGCGTTGCCTGCCCGAAGCCATCGTTGACCTCATCGTTGACCTCGTCCACTGCTACCGCGCTTTTTCAAGAGTTGGATCCGGCAATACCAATAGACCATCTGGAGTTCAAACACATTCAACGGGCCCTGGGTCCGAGGAGGTCTGAGGGTCCTCCCAGGGACATCATAATTAAATTCACCTATTACCGTACGAAATGATCGCTCCTCTGCTCTGTGCGCGACAAGCAGGATCTTCGCTTTCAAGGTCATCCGTACCAGCTGTTCGCAGATCTGGCACCATCCACCATACAGAAACATCGACAGAGGAAACCCTTCACATCAGTCCTCTTGAACCGTCACATCAAGTACCAGTGGGGCTTTCCATTTAAGCTTCCGTTCGCGTATCAAGGTCGGAGCCATGTTGACCACAATCCGGAAGAGGCCAAGTCGACCCTGGAGGCGCTACACCTTCTGCCTCGTGGGATACCTCTGAGAGTCTGGTGCGGCCTTTTGGTTCACATCCTCCTTCATCTTAGCTAGGGTGTATATGGGAGAAAGTTGGCAGCCGTAAACGCTCCCTCCCTAGTACCCCTCCATTGTCCGGATCCTCCCGCTCTGATCCAGGTTGAGTACGGTTGGATGGGTAAGCTTTTTCACTTTTCAGATGGCTTGATCCACTGCCGTGACTCTTTGTGTTTCTGATGGGGCGGAGACCTTGACTGGCCCTTGTTGGGTGAACTTTTCGTATGTTTTGTATTGGACCATTTTTTGACTATATCTGGCCTTCACATCATTTTGTCTAAAACCATGGCATTGAATATTATGCTCCCTGACGACCTGGTTGAACGGTTGCAGACACAATTTCCCTACCCTTGGGCATCCCATTCTCTGGCTTATCTTGGCGTTACACTTACTTCCTCCTACTCTGCCTTATTTTTGGCTAATTATTACCCCTTATTACGCTCTGTTACTTCCCTGCCTTATTTTTGGCAGTTTCCTTCTTTATCATGGATTGGCCGGATACATGCTTTCAAGATAACTATCTTTCCGAAGATCCTGTACTTTTTCCGCACTCTCCCTATTCAGGTCCCCGTGTCTTTTCTTCATGTACTGCAAAGCCGGATTCTCCATTTTATTTGGGCTCATAAACGTCCCAGAGTGCCTAGAGCCACTCTTTATACTCATAGATTACAGGGAGGTTTGGGAGTTCCACATGTTTCTAGATACTGCTTAGCGGCTCAGATTTCCCAGTTGTCTATGCTTCATGCCACGACAGATATCCCGTTATGGGTACTCTTGGAATTACCCAACTGTGCTCTGCTTTCTTTAACTACATTGCTTTGGCTCCCGCCTAAGTTGCGCCCTTCGGATTTGAGTCCTATCATGCTTCACAGTTTACGAACCTGGGATTTTTTAAAATATTTGGGTAATTTGATTTCATCATTTCTACCTCTTTTGCCGATTACGCATGATCCTTAATTTCTGCCAAGCCTAGAACAACCCCCTTTTTTCTCTTGGTGGACCTCCCATGGCTTTGTTATTGTACATGATTTTCTGAGCGCTCATACGTTTCCATCATGGGAGTCTCTTCAAGAATCAAGGGGGGTCCCGCTATGGGAATATTATCGGTATTTGCAATTGCGCCACTGGGTCCTATACCTCCGTCGTACCTCTACATATCCTTACCGCAAAACACCCTTTGAACATGCCTGTCAGCATTCCCCAGGGTCCCCTGGTCTCATTTCTGTAATTTATGCCTCCCTTAATAGTAGGTCCTCCTCACCACCCCTGTCTTATGTCTCTCGATGGGAGCGAGATCTGGGTGTCTCGATTGTGGTGGAGGATTGGCATAGGGCCTGGGGGATGGTGACGAAATGTTCATTCAATACAGTCACTCTTGAGGCAGCCTACAAAGTTCTTCTGCGGTGGTACTGGGTCCCGGCTCGGACTGCTCACTTTAATCCGATTGGTGGAGATAGGTGTTTCCAGAACTGTGGTCTACGTGGAGACGTCTTGCACATTTGGTGGTCATGCCTGCGATTGATAGGCTTCTGGTCTAGGGTTTTTGGTTTGCTACAAATGCTATTTCATATTACGGTTCGTAGGGATGCAAGGGTGGCCCTCCTGCATTGCCCAATTTTGGGTCTGCCTAGGTCTCAGCAGAAATTGGCATCCTACCTATTTATTTTGGATAAACGTGCTATAGCTCAAGCTTGGAGAACCCCTTCGGTTATCTTCCAGGGGGTGAAGACCCGGATGAATGCTATGTTGATCAATGAACAGATGTCTAGCGTTCTTCATGATTCTCATCCGAGATTCCTTAAGGTTTGGGAACGTTGGATACGTTATTCCTTGCCATCCCTGCCTCCTACTAGTTATGGCCTCTTATAGTCACTGCCTGTGCTAGCCCTGGATCCGTGATTCTTCTAATTTTCCTTTCCTCCATGTTTTCTTTCTGATTTCTTTTTCTCTATGTTTTTATTTTTAATTTTCTTTTTCCTTTCTTCTAACCTTTTTTCTTTCCTCTTCTTTTTCCGGTAATATGATGGATTGCTGCTGCTATTGTTTGGTTCGGCTTTTTGCCGTCACTCCTTGATATCATTGGACATTTCGTTATTTGGCTAATACAAGTCAGCAGGATGTATCTGTTTATGTGTTATTGTTCTGCTCTGCCCCTGCGTGGGCGTATCTTGAGCTTGTTGTATTCTTAAAACAAAACTTTCTTAATAAAATTATTGAAACAGAAAAGAAAATTACTTTCATACATAATGACTGATTTGAGATGATTCTGATGAGTATCTTACACTGTTCTATGTCAGCAGGATTCATAGCACATTGACTTGCACTGTCAGTAATGTCAGCTTGGATCTTGATGGATGTATCAGCAACTGTTTTAAAGGTTAAGGCAAGGCACTATTGCTGGAACACAGAATCAATATCTTTGCAGTTCTGATCAAGATGGTGGTTAGCACTTTTGCCTTGCAGCACTAGGGTCATTGGTTCAAATTTCAACCATGAAACTACCTGAATGAAATTTACATACTCTCAATGTGCTTGCATGGGTTACCTCCCACACTCCAAGGACATACTGGTAGTTTAATTGACTACTGTATAAACTGGTCGTAATATGAGTATGTACAGTATGAATGTGACCCTAGATAGTAAGCTCCTTGAGGACAGGTATTGATGTTGATCTACAATATACAATATAAACTGACAGCACTATATAATTATGTGTAATAAATAAGATTCTCTAAGTGTACTGTTTTGCTTGTTATCAGTTATAATTTAATTGCTGACAGGACTATCCTAACTTGCAGCTGATCCTTTGTGAGCATCTCTGTAGCATCTATAGAAATACACAGTGACTTAGAAGTCCTAGTTACACGGTCCATGAACTGAAGAACATCAGTATTGTCATGCAGGATCTCAAAGTAAGTAGATTTATGGTCACCTGTTGAAAGTTAACTCCTACTGTTCTCAGTAGTAGATTGAGATGTCTGACAAACGTTGCTGTAAGAGGATTATTTGATGTAGGTATAACAGGCATGCTGTCAATGAGCCTTACAGGACATCCATATATTATAATGTAAGAGTATTAGTTACGCAATTTCCCTTTTTGGCTACAAGATGGAGATGTTGACCTTTCCTTCCTGAACATTCAGAGACACAAAGCAAACGGGGAAGCAAAGTTTGTCAGAAGCATCAGGACACTGTATTTCTTAGAGTTGGACTGCATTTCCACAAGGTTTCGGAGCACAGGCAGGGTTACAGAGGACAGAGTGAGGAGAGGAGGGTGCTGGAGGTCACCATCAGAGAGAGAGAAACTGAGCCACAGGAGAAGCCATCAGAAAGAGAGATAAAGCCACTGGGGCATGAGAGAGAGAGAGAGAGACTGCCCAGGTACAGCAAACCGGAGTCCCCTGGGGCCAGAGTGAGCGAACATCCTGTCAGAGGGATCACTGCTGTGTCGCTGGGTCTGGTGAGAGGTCCTTGCGCTCATTATTTTGAGCCATTAAGAACTTCCTTACCTGCTATTCTGTGGTTGTAATATTGGCTGCAGGTCCTAACTTGCACTATCAAGCTTCAACATTTAGCTGGTGAAGATGTGTGGCTAACGACTGCCCCTAATCGTAACTGCCCCAAGGCCCTAGCCTGTTTGCTAGTTGAAGTGATACCATACTCTTGTCCATTCATTTGAGTGCACTCAAAACCAGTATAGAGCTGCTATCATTCTAAACACGTTTAACCACTTGAACTCCTGAGGATTTACCCCTCTTAATGACCAGGCCTTTTTTTGCTGCTGCAATAATTCAACTGATAATTGCACGGTCATGCAATGCTGTACCCAAATGAAATTTACGTCCTTTTTTTACACAAATAGAGCTTTCTTTTGGTGGTATTTTATCACCTGTGCACTTTTTATTTTTTGCGCTAGAAACAAAAAAAACACGAAACTTTTGAAAAAAAACTATATTTTCTACTTTCAGCTATAAAAAAATATATCGTAAACTCAAAGTTAGTCATTAATTTAGGCCAAAATGTATTCTGCTACATGTTTTTGGTAAAAAAAATCCCGATAAGTGTATATTGATTACTTTGTGCGAAAGTTATAGCGTCTACAAACTATGGTATAGATACTGTAATTTATGCCATTTTTTTGCTATACAGCGCTGCATTAGTTTAATTGACAATTGTGCAGTCATGCAATACTGTACATAAATTACATTTATGTCCTTTTTTCCACACAAATAGAGCTTTCTTTTGGTGGTATTTGATCACCTGTGCGCTTTTTATTTTTTGCGCTTTAAACAAAAAAAGCACGAACATTTTGGAAAAAAACAATATTTTCTAATTTCGGTTTAAAAAAATATATCGTAAGCTCAAAGTTACTCATAAATTTAAGCCAAAATGTATCCTGCTACATGTTTTTGGTAAAAAAAATCCCAATAAGTGTATATTGATTGCTTTGTGCGAAACTTATAGTGTCTACAAACTATGGTAGAGATAATGTAATTTATCCCATTTTTTGCTATACAGAGCTGTACTAGTTTAACTGACAATTGCACGGTCATGCAAAGCTGCACCCAAACAAAATTTATGTCCTTTCTTTCACACAAATAGAGATTTCTTTTGGTGGTATTTGATCACCTTTGAACTTTTTATTTTTTGCATTATAAACAAAAAAATCCCAAATTATAAAAAAAAACCAATATTTTTTCATTTCCGTCATAAAAAATATCCAAAAATCTAAAATGTCATCATAAATTTAGGCCTAAATGTATTCTGCTACATGTTTTTGGTAAAAAAATCCCAATAAGTGTATATTGATTGCTTTGTGTGAAAGTTATAGCATCTACAAACTATGGTATAGATAAATTGAAATTTACACAGCTTTTACTTTCTGACTGCCCATCACATTTCTTGAGGTGCTAAAATACCAGGATAGAACAAACACCCCCAAATGACCCCTTTTCGGAAAGTAGACACCCTAAGCTATCTGCTGAGAGGCATATTGTGTCCATGGAAGATTTTTTTTTCTGATTTATTTAATTATTGTCCCTTTAATTTTTTTTTATCACTTTTAATGCTATCTCAGTGAGGGGGAGGGGGGGGGGCATTTTCTCCCGCTGCTTGTAAAAGCAATCCTGCAGCTAATTAGCCATTAGGAATGCTTTTACATGAAAGCCCATTGCTGGCTGAAAAAAATGATACCAGGATGATGCCTGCAGCTGCAGGTATCACCCTGGTATAACCATTCAAAGTCCAGTGATGTACCAGTACATCACTGGTCCTTGTTGGGTGTATATGCTATGTTCTTTTTTTCTTTATGCAGCCTGTGGGCTGAATGAAAAAAAAGAGAAGAAATCTCTGCCAGAAAAAGTGTATGGTGGTATGCCCACCATTAGAATACCTCCCTGCATCCACCCACTTCTAATGGTGGGCACACATGAAATGTGCCAACAAATATAAAATATATATACCGAAGCATAGGGGCCATCCACCCACTGGCCACCCCAGGCCCCCATGCGTCGGCATATATGCTCTTTTTTTTTAACTGCGGATGAAAAATCTCATCTGACAGCACTGCACACACCTACTTATGTCTATTCTGAAAGCAAGACCCTGTTGATGTCAGAATAAACAGGTCTGTGCTGCAGTTTGACATTCCTGCAAAGAAATCAACAATGGTTAACAATAAAATATTAACTCAATAAAACATCTTTATAATTGAAATATCACTGCAAGGAAAAGTGTGTGGTGGTATGCCCACCATTAGAAAACCTCCCTTCATCCACCCACTTCTAATGGTGGGCACACATGAAATGTGCCAACAAATATAAAATATACAGTATATGCCGACGCATAGGGGCCATCCACCGACCGGCCACCCCAGGCCCCCATGCTTCGGCATATATGCTCTTTTTTTTTAACTGCGGATGAAAAATCTCATCTGACAGCACTGCACACACCTACTTATGTCTATTCTGAAAGCAAGACCCTGTTGCTGTTAGAATAAACAGGTCAGTGCTGCAGTTTGACATTCCTGCAAAGAAATCAACAATGGTTAACAATAAAACATTAACTCAATAAAACAACGTTATAATTGAAATATCTCTGCAAGGAAAAGTGTGTGGTGGTATGCCCACCATTAAAAAAACCTCCCTTCATCCACCCACTTCTAATGGTGGGCACACATGAAATGTGCCAACAAATATAAAATATATATGCCGAAGCATAGGGGCCATCCACCGACTGGCCACCCCAGGCCCCCATGCTTCGGCATATATGCTCTTGTTTTAACTGCGGATGATCATCCAACAGCGCTGCCCACACTGATTTATGCATGTTCTGAGAGCAAGTTCCTGTTGCTGTCAGAATAAACAGGTCAGTGCTGCAGCTGAAAGCATTCCTGCTAACAGAAATGGTTAACAATAAAACAGAAACAATAAAACAGTAAAAGCAAAACAATCACAAAAATGACAACAACAAAAAAAACTATAACTATTTTTGGTTTTTAAATTAAATTTTTTTTTTTAACTTCTTTTTTTTCAAACTTTAAACACTTTTAAAACAGATGGTAGGGTCTCTCCAAATGCGATAGCCAGTTTCCTGACTACCTAACATCTTTCGAGACCCTGTGTAAATGTGCCCTAAACTGTGCTGTGCTGTACCCTATACTAATACTCTACTAGTGTATGGTAGAGGCGGAGGCAGGTCTTGACACAGAGGCCAGGTTGGTCAGCACAGGAGGGACCACAACAGCGGCTTTCACGCCTAATTCCATGTCTGCTACAGACACGACATTGTTTTTGGGGTCTTCTTTGAGTTGGGGTACCAGGAATGGTTCGGGAAAATGTCTCTCATGCAGCCAGCTAACTGCATCTGGGATGGGGGTTTAGGGCGAAGCACCTTCTGGATACAAAAGGGCCCTGATGATCTCTAACTGGAATTTTAGGCAGGATTCACTATGTTCAGTTGCTTTGTAGAGAATAAAAGTGTTATATACAGCCAACTGAAATAAATAAACAGACAATTTTTTGTACCAGCATCTGGCTTTTTGGGAAACTAAGTACGGATTCATCATCTGGTTGTTGTAGTCCACCCCTCCCATGTTAAGGTTATAATCATGGACACAGAGGGGCTTCTCAACAACACCAGCTGCCATGGCCGTATCTGCGAGAATGGAAGACAGGAGGTAAACATCCCATTTGTCCTTCCACTTCACTGCGAGCAATTCTTTGTTTCTCAAGCAGGCTTTTCCCCCTTTCTAAGACGGATAGTTATAAGCCTTTGGGGGAAGCCCCGGCGATTAGATCGCACAGTGCCACATGCGCAACTTCCAAGATTGAACAAATGTCTAAATAGTGGCACGCTTGAATAAAAATTGTCCACGTATAAGTGGTACCCCATATGGAAAAAGGATGACACCAAGTCCCAAACTATCTTGCCATTGCTCCCCATGTAGTCTGGGCATCCAGGGGGGAGGCTCTTTGTGACTATCTTTTCCCTCGTAAATCCTAAACGTACATGTATAGCCTGTGCCCTCTCACAGGTGTTATACATCTTGACCCCATATCTGGCACACTTGCTGGGGATATACTGTTTGAGTACAAGGTGGCCAGAAAATTGAATGAGGGACTCATCAATGCAGATGTTTTTACTATTATTATTATTATACAGTACTTATAAAGCGCCAATAGTTCACTCAGCGCTGTATATAACAAAGGGGGACAGATCATGTGACAGAACAACAACAATACAATGTAAAACATGAGGGGATCGAGGGCGCTGCTCTTTCGAGCTTACAATCTAGGAGGGAGGAGATGGTGGCACAGGAGGAGATAGCTGTGGGGGATGGGGTGGTAGGAAGAGTGGAGGAGGTTGGCAAGTTAGCAGGGGGTTGGGTAGGCTTCCCTGAAGAGGTGGGTTTTCAGGGTCCACCTAAAGGAGAGGAGAGTAGGTGATAATCTGATGGGTTGGGGCAGGGAGTTCCAGAGGATGGGTGACACCCTGGAGAAGTCCTGGAGGCGGGCATGGGAGGAGGAGACCAGGGAACTAGAGAGAAGGAGGTCTTGTGAGGAGCGGAGTGTGCATTTATGGGGAGTATACAGATCTGCAAATTTTGCTCGAAGTGATTTACGAGGGGCCGAATATTGTGGAGCCGGTCAAATTCAGGGTCACGCCGAGCACGACTGAGTGTGTTGTCGTTGAAGTGCATAAAACGCATTATCATCTCATATTTATGCCTGGCCATGGCAGCAGAGAACACGGACATGTGAACAAGCGGGTCTGTGGACCAATACAACCAATGCAATTGATTTTTTTTATTAATGCCCATGTTGAGGGTTAGGCCCAAAAAAACTTTAAATTCGGAAACCGTAATGGGTTTCCATGCGAATGGTCTGGAAAGGTGTGAATTTGGGTTGGCGGCGATAAATTGTGCATGTAAATTGCTTTGATCCGCAATCAATGCATAAAGATCATCTGTGAAAAACAGCTCAAAAAAATAAAGGGGAGTATTTAAATTTGCTGTTTCCACCTGAATTCCAGGTTGGGCAGTGAATGGGGGAAGTAAGTGTGCTTCAGAATTTGTGAGCTGCCAATCGGGATTTGCAAGCACATCCGGAAGGATACTAGGGGCTCTATGGGCCTGTCTGCAAATTCTTGGTGGCCGCGGGACACTACTTATGCTTGCCACCGCACCAACTTGTACTGCATTTATGGGACTCGCCACGTCACCAAGTGATACTGCAGTGCTGGTATGTATAAGACCAGGATGGACTAGGCAAAAGGTAGTGCAGCACTAGTACTGACACTCTGCTGCATATGAGAGTGATCATGCGTTTGTACCACCTCAGCAACTTGGGAATGGGGTCAGGTACGCCTGATCTTAGCAGGAACCTCTTCTCCGTCGTCTGAGCTATCTGTCAGGGTGACGCTGCTGTCTATAGGTTCGTATTCTGAGCCTGATTATGCCAGTGAGTCTTCCCCTTCGCTCGCACCTGACAGGCTCAGAATCCTATAGGCCTCTTCACTAGTGTACCTTTGGTTGGACATTTTGGCCACTAAATTTACAGGTACCTAGTGCGACTCACGGGAAAAAGAGCGCCTGGCTGTCAGGGACTGCTTGAACCGCTACAAAAAATTTACCGACAAGTGCTAACGGAGATCAGGCCTGATTCTGTGAACACTGCGGTTTTGTGTGTAATGTATCAAGTGACAGTTATCTACTGACACTGCACTTGCTGGGGAAGAAGGGGGGAGGGGGGCGTAGGGGCTAAACTCAGGTGCTGGCAGGTGTCGGGGCTGATCCCGCTTACACTGCATTTTTGGGGATACTATAGTAATGTGAACGCTGGTATAGTGCTGATCTGATCAAAGATATTGATCCAATCAGACACTATACTAGCAATTCAGGTTTAGCGTGCAAGTGAGCGTGTTCCTGGCAATCAAGGGGTCAAATGTGATTAATGGTGTACTGACGGGAAATCTGACGCTATCTTTGAGGGGCGCTAACTGACGCTAACACTATCGGACTTCACCAGTGACACTAATACAGTGATCAAGGGGTTAAAAGGGATTACTGGTGTACTAGCAGGCAAACTGGTACTATCTGGGAGGGGCGATAACACTATTGGAAGTCGCCAGCGACACTGATACAGTGATCAGTAAAAATCTGTTCACTTCGATCAATGACACTGGTGACAGAGCAGTGAAGGGATTAACTGGGGGGGGGGTGATCAGGGGGTTAAATGTGACCTAGGTGTGTTCTAACTGTAAATGTGTAGTGTTTTACTCACGTTTACTGTGTCTTCTTCTCTCTCAGGGATGGAATGTGCCCAGGCAGAGAAGAATGACATCCTATCCTGTCCTGTGTAAATGTCAACACAGGACAGGATAGGACTGGGACCAATCATCCGATTTCAGTCGGACATCACTGAAACCGAATGATTGATCCTTTGGGGATCAAATGGTAACAGCTACAGATCGGAGGGGGCACGCACGCGCCAACCCACCCGCGAAAACCTCGGGAACACGGAGCACGTTTAAAAATGTGGATTTGCGCAGCCGTGCCGCCCTGCCGCCGTTTTAATACAGTGGCTGGGTGGCAAGAGGTTAAAGTTCAGTTATATTGGTGCTGACTCACAAATTTACATATTAATTCCGAATAGTGATATATATATATATATATATATATATATATACTGTATACTGTATATTGTATTTGCTTTTTCTCCTCTAGTACAGCTCTGCCCCCTCAGTACATCTTTCCCCTCCAGTACAGCTCTCCCCCTCTAGTACAGCTCTGCTCCCTCAGTACTTCTTTCCCCCTCAGTACAGCTCTGTCTTCTCAGTACAGCTTTCCCCCTCTAGTACAGCTCTGCCCCCTTAGTACAGCTTCCTCCCTCTAGTACAGCTCTGCCCCCTTAGTAAAGCTTTCCCCCTCTAGTACAGCTCTGCCCCCTCAGTACAGATTTCCCAAATTAGTACAGCTCTGCCCCCTCAGTACAGCTTTACCCCTCTAGTACAGCTCTGCCCCCTCAGTACAGCTTTCCCCCTCTAGTACAGCTCTGTCCCCTCAGTACAACATTCCCCCTCTAGTACAGCTCTGCCCCTTCAGCACATCTTTCCCCCTCTAGTACAGCTCTGCCCCCTCAGTACAGCTTTCCCCTTCTAGTACAGCTCTGCCCCCTCAGCACATCTTTCCCCCTCTAGTACAGCTCTGCCCCCTCAGTACATCTTTCCCCCTCGAGTACAGCTCTGCCCCCTCAGCACATCTTTCCCCCTCTAGTACAGCTCTGCCCCCTCAGTACATCTTCCCCCCTCGAGTACAGCTCTGCCCCCTCAGTACATCTTTCCCCTTCTAATACAGCTCTGCCCCCTCAGTACATCTTTCCCCCTCGAGTACAGCTCTGCCCCCTCAGTACATCTTTCCCCCTCTAGTACAACTCTGCCCCCTCAGTACATCTTTCCCCCTCAAGTACAGCTCTGCCCCCTCAGTACAGCTTTCCTCCTCTAGTACAGCTCTGCCCCCTCAGTACATATTTCCCCCTCTAGTACAGCTCTGACCCCTCAGTACATCTTTCCCCCTCGAGTACAGCTCTGCCCCCTCAGTACATCTTTCCTCCTCTAGTACAACTCTGCCCCCTCAGTACATCTTTCCTCCTCTAGTACAGCTCTGCCCCCTCAGTACAACTTCCCACCTCTAGTACAGCTCTGCCCCCTAAGTACATCTTTCCCCCTCTAGTACAGCTCTGCCCCCGCAGTACAGCTCTCCACCTCTAGTACAGCTCTAGCCCCACAG